>NW_026596079.1:13135501-13165704 GCF_907164565.1 Psammomys obesus
ACACACACACACACACACACACACACACACACACACACACACACCAGTATCTGCAGACAACCCACAAATCAAGAAAGTTAGCTTCTTGGTCCAAGGGGTCACTTTTCTCTAGTTAAGATACTTGCTTATTGGTATGCAAAGCCAACTAACTATCCTCTTCCTGTGTCATTGCAGAAGAAAGTGACAGGAAATACACAAAGAAGATCTTAAAATCTTAAATAAAGTGTGGCTATAGGAGGCAAAGCGTCCACAGCCAATCCTGCCTCCATTCTAGCATCAAGTATATTTTTTGTTATATTTGGGTATCTTTCTCTGTGTGGATGGTAGAAAATAAAAAAGTTGGGCCATTTTTCCTTCTGTCCATAGTCCTCCTTCTACCTTCATGAACATCTTTTTATTTATCTAGTACAAAGTTGGTAAATGTAATGTCCAATCTCCTAGTTGCTCAACTCTGATCCTCAGATGACCCTTTTGCCTTATCTCTGGATTTTTCTGATTATCACATGATACTCATCTTTGGAAAATAAGGTTCAAATATATTGTCCTCTCTCTGGATCCATCACTTCTTTTGATTTTTTATTTTTTAATAGTAGTTACAGTTTATTAATTTTGTATCCTGCTATATCCTGCTTCCTCATTCTTCCCAATCCCACCCTCTCTCCCTCATCTTCTCCCTATCCCTTTCCAAGTCCACTGATAGGGGAGGACCTTCTCCCCTTTCATCTGACCCTGGCTTATCAGGTATCTTCAGGCCTGGCTCCAAAGTCCTCCTCTGTGGCTTAGCAGGGCTGCTCCTCCCTTGGTGGGGGTAGGGGAGGTCAAAGAGCCAGCCATTGAGTTCATGTCATAAATAGTCCCTGGTCCCCTTACTAGGGTACCCACTTGGATACTGAGCAACCATGGGCTACATCTGAGCATGGGTTCTAGGTTATATGCATACATGGTCCTTGGTTGGAGATACAGTCTCACAAAAGACCCCTGTGCCCAGATATATTTGGTCCTTGTGGAGCTCCTGTCCTCTCCAGGTCATACTAATCCCCCTTCTTTTATATGATTCCCTGCATTCTGTCAAAGGTTTGGTTATGAGTCTTAGTATCTGCTTTGATACACTGCTAGATAGGGTCTTTCAGGGGCCCTCTGTGGTAGGCTCCTGTCCTGTTACTTGTTTTCTCCTATATCCAATGCACATCCCATTTGTCTTTCTAAGTGAGGATTGATCATCTTACCCTGGGTCCTCTTTCTTGTTTATCTTCTTTAGGTGTATAGTTTCATGATGTTTATCATATCTTATAGGAGTATATGAGTGAGTATATACCATGTGTGCCTTTCTCCTTCTAGCATAACTCACTCAGAATGATCTTTTCTAGATCCCACCATTTGCCTGCAAATTTCATAATTTCCTTGTTTTTGATTGCTGAGTGTATTCCATTGTGTAAAAATACCACAATTTCTGTATCCCTTCCTCCGTTGAGGGACATCTGGTTGTTTCCAGGTTCTGGCTATTACAAATAAAGCTGCTACAAACATGGTTGAACAAATGTCCTTGTTGTATACTTGAGCAAATTTTGGGTATATGCCTAGGAGTGGTATAGCTGGGTCTTGAGGAAGCGCTATTCCTAGTTGTCTGAGAAAGCGCCAGATTGACTTCCAAAGTGGTTGTACCAGTTTACATTCCCACTAGCAATGGAGAAGTGTTCCCTTTTCTCCACAACCTCTCCAGCATGTGTTGTCACTTGAGTTATTCATCTTGGCCATTCTGATTGGTGTAAGGTGAAATGTAAGATGTTGAACATTTCTTTAAGTGTTTCTCTGCCATTCTATATTCCTCTACAGAGAATTCTCTGTTTAGCTCTGTACCCCATTTTTTAATTGGATTACTTGATTTATTGCTTTTTAACTTCTTTAGTTCTTTATATATGCTGGATATCAGCCCTCTGTCAGATATAGGGTTGGTGAAGATCCTTTCCTAGTCAATAGGCTGTCGTTTTGTTCTGACAACAGTGTCTTTAGCTTTTCAGTTCCATAACGTTCCATTTATTGATTGTTGCTCTTAGAGCCTGTGCTGTTGGTGTTCTGTTCAGGAAGTTGTCTCCTGTGCCAATGAGTTCTAGGCTTTTCCTTACTTTTTTTTCTACCTGATTTCGAGTATCTGGTTAGAGTTTTTGGTCTTAGCCATTCTGATGGGTGTAAGGTGAAATCTCAGGGTCATTTTTATTTGCATCTCTCTGATGAAGGTATCTCCATCCCTGATCTCAAGCAGTACTACAAAGCAATAGTAATAAAAACTGCATGGTATTGTCATAGAAAGAGAAAAGAAGATCAATGGAACTGAAGAGAAGACCCAGAAATAAACCCGCACACCTATGAATACTTGATTTTTGACAAAGAGGCCAAAATCATTAAATGGAAAAAAGAGCATTTTTAACAAATAGTCCTGTTTCAACTGGATGTCTACATACAGAAAAATGCAAATAGATCCATATTTATCACCCTGCACAAAATTAAAGTCCAAGTGGATCAAAGACCTCAACATAAAACCAGATACACTAAATCAGTTATAAGAAAAAGTGGAGAAGAGCATAGAACTCATTGGCACAGGAGACAACTTCCTGAACAGAACAACAACAGCACAGGCTCTAAGAGCAACAATCAATAAATGAGACCTCATGAAACTGAGGAGCTTCTGTAAAGCAAAAGACGCTGTTGTCAAACAAAATGACAGCCTATAGACTGGGAAAGGATCTTCAACCTTATATCTGACAGAGGGTGGATATCCAGAATATATAAAGAACTAAAGAAGTTAAAAAGCAACAAATCAGTTAATTCAATTAAAAATGGAGTAAGGAGCTAAACAGAGAGTTCTCTGCAGAGGAATATTGAATGGCAGAGAAACACTTAAAGAGATGCTCAGTGTCCTTAGATCCATCACTTCTAGCATGATTTGTCTTCTTACTTATCAGCTCTTCGTATTCTTTTTTGTCTGTTTTGTTTCAAAAACCAATATCTACTTTCAGCCATAGGGACCTTTTTAAAGTTTAAACTTAAAACTACATCTAGCACCCTAAACAAAGTCCTTTTATGGTTTCCTTAGTGAGGATAAGAATGAAGCCTTTTTCATTTTGCCACAAACCTGTTGCTTGGTTCTCTAGCCCCGTATCCATTCATATCCCTCTTTTTGCGTGTTTAAGGCATTCTGGGATTCCTTCTAGTATAAAAAATGAGCCATTTACTCTTCCATAACATATAATGATCACATATTTTTTTTCTATCGACATGAATGTTCTCCCCATCTTCATCTTACTCTTCTCTTTTTTCATCCTCTCCATTTTCTTCCTCCTAACTAAATTTTATTCATCTCTTGGATCTTATTTTAAAGCTCAGACTTCAGAACATCATCCTCAACTCTATGATTTTTTTAAAAAAATTATTATTTTTCACAATTTATTCTTTATATATCCCGATTGAAGCCCCCTCTCTCAACTTCTCCCAGTCTTCCCCTTTCTCCCTTTTCTCCTCTTTGCCCTTCCCCTAGCCCACTGAAAGGGGGAGTTCTCCTCCTCTGCCATCTGAATGTAGCTGATCAATTCACACCAAGACTGCCTGGATCCTCTTCTTCTTTGGCCTGGCAAGACTGCATCAGCAGGGGCAAGTGATTAAAGAACAGACAATATAGTTCATGAGAGAGGCAACCCCATGCTTTCCTTACTCAGGGACCCACATGGAGAATGAACTGCTTATGGGCTACATCTGAGCAGGGGGGCTAGGTCCTCTTCATGCATAGTACTTGGTTGGTACATCAGTCTTTGCAGGACCCCCTGTATTCAGATTTTTCAGCTTTATTTGTCTTCTTGTGGGGTTCCTTTCCCCTCCATGTCCTTCTATCTGCCCTCACCTCCGTTCTTCCATAAGACTTCGTGCCTGGAGCCTTTCAGAGGACCCTCTGCAGTAGGCTCCCATCTTGTTTCTTCTCTTCCACTACTTCTGGTGTCTATCCTGTTTGCCATTCTGAATGATATTTAAGCATCCTCTCTAGGGTTCTCATTAGTGTTTAGCTTCTCTATATCCAATATCCAGAATATATAAAGAACTCAAGAAATTAAACACCAACAAACCAAATAATTCAATTAAAAATGGGGTACAGAACTAAACAGAGAATTCTCACAGAGGAATATTGAATGGCTGAGAAACACTTGAAATCCTTAATCATCAGGGAAATGCAAATCAAAACAACTCTGAGATTCCATGTTACACTGATCAGAATGGCTAAGGTCAAAAACTCAAGTGACAACATATACTGGAGTGGATGTGGAGAAAGGGGAACCCTCCTCCATTGATTGTGGAAGTGAAAACTTGTACAGCTATTTTGGAAATCAATCACTCCAAAATGGGAATAGCACTAACTCAAGATCCAGCTATACCACTCCTGGCATATACCCAAAATATGCTCTATCACTCAACAAGAACATTTGCTCATCTATATTCATAGCAGCTATATTTGTAATAGCCAGAATCTGGAAAAAAAACTAGATGTCCCTCAGTGGAGAAATGGATGCAGAAATTGTGGTGTATTTGCACAATGGAATACTACTCAGCTATTAAAAACAAGGAAATCATGAGACTTGTAGGCAAATGGATGGAACTAGAGAAAAATCATCCTGAGTGAGGTAACCCAGAAACAGAAAGACAGGCATGGTATACACTCACTTTTAAGTAGATATTAGCCATATAATATAGTATCATCATACGAAAATACAGACCTAAAGAAGCTAAACATCTTCAACTTTAAACTCTCTTAGGTGTCCTCGTTTTATGGTCCCATGGAATGCTGAACTTTCCCTTCCCAGGCTCAATGCTTCCAGCACAGTGGCTACTCAGAACATTTACTGAGTGAATGAAAATGTGGATCGTTTGAAAACGAGTTAGCTAAAAGAGTTGTCTAACCAAGAGCCTTCAACAAGAACAGCTCTTATCTCTACAAAAGGACAGTGCATAGTTGTGATTGGAAACTTGCTCTCTCTGATTTAAAAAATCATGCCTTTTCTGCTACACTTCCTTCTTTGTAGTTTCTAATCCAAAGTTTGAGTCCCACAGTTTTAATTTTTCCAAGCTTGGTAGAGCATAATCTTCTGATTGTTGAGGGTTTTCTATGACTTAGTTATTTTTATTGTAGAAGGAGACAAAGGATCTACATTTAAATAAACTTCAGCAAATTGATTTACCCAGGTCAAGATGACCAGACTCTCCAAGAAAAAGAAAAGTCTAAAAGTTAAGGGTAAGCTTAACACACACAGGTTGTGGCACAGACCCTAAATTAAGCACAATGATAATTTACACAGAGCTTGTTTCTGTTGCTCCCAACAAGAATACTTCTCCAACCTGCTTTGTGATTACTTATTTTTTTCCACTAAACATGGCTTTTTTTTTTTTTTTGGTACTAGACAAATGTGAAATCTACTGACAAGCAATGCCTTAGTTAACCCAGACTTTTCCAGCAGTTAGACTTGTGCTGTTTCCTGAGAACATAAGGTATCTAAGAGGACAATGGGCATACTTTCTCACACGTATTCAGCATTTTAAAGTTGTAAATAACCTTTATCACTTCCAGAAAAATACAAATTAGGTTTCTGTAGAGTAAGGGTGATTTATACGGGCACAGGGTTGGTTCAGTGCAGACAGTGATAATGGAACAAATTTGCCATTTGAAAAAGAAAAAAAGAAAACCAAAGGCTAATTGACACATTTAACCTCTTTTAAATCAAGCTGGTCTTGAAGATGATTTTTGCTTCTTTGAACATCAACTTTTTCTTCTACACCGAGGATCCTAACTTCCCTGACCACTGAGCAAAGCTGTTTCGAGATTTGAATAAGTTAATGAATGGGGACCATTTTATAATATTGAAGTAATAACCTAAAATCCAGTTTTGATTTTTAGTGATTATTAAAGTTATAAATAAGCAAACAATGATGTTATTGTTAATTAATAGCGATATAATGAATGTTAACCAATATTAATTACTAATTATCATACAAGAAAGCAGAAGATTAGAGAACTCTAGCTTTTAGTATTTCCCAGCAGCCCCTTCAGGCAGGTGTCCCTGGCTCCATAGAGAAGAGGAGAGCGCATTAACTGTGAACACTTTGCCCCTAAAGATGAAGGTGAAGGTGCTGTAAAGTATGGTCGGCCTATGCAGCCGCTGGGACGATCTCATGCCACCCCTTAGCAAGAGCTTTCCTTAGAGGCTCTTGAAGCAGTGACAAGCAGTGCTTTTGTGAGGGGAAATGTCAGCCCGATTTTCCTAAAACCACTCCTCTCATTGGGTTAGTGGGAGTATGAGAAGAGTAGACAGTGATCAGAAACATCACAATGATATCCTTTCTCACTGAAGGACACAGAGAGCTAGAGCTTGCAATGTTCCTGCAGCCACTGCCTATGTTTGCCCAACAATTTTGAAAATCTCTTCTGTTCACAATGACCATTTTTGGAACTGATTTCATGGGTTATTAGAACTTACTACACCATCAGCTTTGGTAACTGGGCCCTGGGCAACATTCCCTACCATACACCTCTCCCTTCTCTCCATCCTTCTTTCTCTTCCTGCCTTCTTCCCTCTTCTTTTGACTTTCTTTCCCTCCTACATTCATTCTCCTATCTCTATTTCTTTTCTTTATTTTTCAAAGTATTTTTCCAAGTAATTTGACGCCTCAGTTACAGCATCAGTAGAGAGAAATTGTAGATGACAGTGTCTTCATTTTTACAGGAGAAGAAAATGAGACACAGAAATGAATGATTTGCCTCAGATCACAGAAAGTGGCCATGGCCAAGTTGGAACAAGACTATAAATCTCTGACTCCCTGTCCAGGGTCCTTCTCAGTAATCATGCTGCTTCTCGGACGGTTTATGGGAGTAATACTTCCAAAGGGAGACTTTAGTGGGGAAGTCATACGTGTCTGCAGTAACCTTGATCTTCCAGAGTTTGCGTTTATCTTTGGACCAGAATGTTACAGCCCCAGGGGTTTGCATCCTTATGCCTGGACACAAGCTATGGCTGAAAGGCTTAGAAAACTTCAAATTCCTGTAGCCTAGATCATTCTCACTCAAGGGAAGGAATTATTGGAGTAGAATGAAAGGCAGAACCATTGTAACAGCAAACACTTAGAGGTCCTTACTGTGTTGAATGTAGGACCTGCTCTACACAAGTCAACATGCATTGTCTAACTTAATTGTCACAGGCATTCAAAAATGCATCTACATAATTGTTTACATGAGGGGTTAAGGCAGAAAAAGTGAAATGTTTGCCACATGTCACACAGAGGGGCTGAATCCAAAACATCTGGATTTGGGGTCATTATCCATAACCATTGTGCATGAATGCAGCATACATATGTGTATATGCTTGAATGATTCCGAGTGTGTTTTAATTCAGTAAATTTAATGTACTTATCAAACAATTTTACTATATATCCTATTATTTTCTATTTCAAATCATAGTTTTGGGATGTATGAATCTGTCTGAAGGTAATTTCTGTATAGTAATTCTTATTGCAGGGCTGAAGTGACCTCTTGTTTACCTTTACAACCCTGTCAATTTCAGAATTTCTGACATTATTTTTCTACTCTCATCTCCTCTCTGAGTTATTACAGAAAGTTCACAGATACGCTTTTGAGATATGCCTTCTTCGTTGGTAACAGCTTGATTTAAAGGAACCCAGTTTCCCTTAAAACAGCAGATACTTAACTGATTTCTGACAGAACGGTAATGTGATCACTGGGTAGCACAGGCTATTTTGGAATAAGCAGATGGATTGTTAATGTTGTCAGAAAAATTAAATCAATCCTAATTTAAGATTTCTGGGTCTCACTTTACCTTCTCATCTGTGAGATGAGAAATTTAGAGGGATGACACTAACAATAAGTTTTCATGATCTTAGTTCATATAGGTCTTTAGTCACACACAGTTATGGTATCATGAGGGTTCACTATTTGGATATAGAATAGGCTTTTCCCCTTTTTACTTGCTTTATTAATGATGTTTCTGTCTAAGGAGGCATCCAGTGTGACCTCTGCTTGTATGAAGAGTAAGTCATTCTTCTACACCCAGGTCTGATGCACTCCTATTGTTTTTTCTTAACCTCATGTATACCTCTCTGAATTCTTTATGGTCGAGTAGGTTTCTTATCACCTCAAGTCTTAGTGCTCCCTAAACATGTTTGTATTGATCACTAATATTAAAAAATCCACATGTATGTATTTATTTATTTGTTTGTGCATGTGTACGTTTTTGGGAGATGAGATGGTGTGCATGTGGAGATCAGAGGACAGCTTGTAAGAATCAGTTTTTGCCTCCTGTCATGTGAGGCTTGGGGATTGAAAGGTGGTCAGGCTTAGTGGCAAAGTGCTTTGACCCGCTGAATCCTATCATATATCAGTATATCACATATATCAGTATGTGTTCATCTAGGAAAGAAGACAGATCTTTCATTGAGGTAGTTAGGCTTACTGCTTTCACATTTGAATGAGACTGAACGAAGCAGAGTCAACACAGGGAAAGTATGGACAGCATTGTTGGAATACTTGAGTTTAGCTGTGTTTGAAACTCTGAACTTCTTGTTTTGATTAACTGAGCCCAAAAAACCCTTTCCATTTTTGCCTGTTCTAGATTCACCTGAGTCTAGCATATTCTCTCTCTGCACTGTCTCTTATTCCTGGCAAGACTATCTCCTCTCCCAGTTTTCATTGCCCACTAAGTAGTTGCCCTTTCCCCTCTCTTCTCAAGAGAGTTGGGTTTATCCCATTCTGTTAAATTTTTCTCTGATTGGTCTCTGTTTCTGTCATTCAATTAGACATCACTTGCTACCATGGGTACTTCCTTCTACAAACTATCTTTACCTTCATTGTTTGGGATTAAAGGTGTGTAACACCATGCCTGAACATAAAGCTTTTCTTTATTTGATACTTGTGCTCTATCAGGCTGGCCTTGAACTCAGACCTGCTGACCTCTGTCTCCTGGGATAAAGGCATGTTTGTATTCCAGCTGGATCACACAGACCTAGAAGGCCTTTGGATGTGATCTCTTGCCAGAACAGCCATTCTCTGAATTAAAATTCGTCTACGGAAGGAATGCAATCAAACCTCATTAGCGGCATCCTTACCTAGAAGGGTACTCAAAGTCAGCATATTGGCAGTACCTGAAAATGCAGACTGTCATTTTAGCCTTATCAAATGCAAATCTCCATGTTTACATGTTACCTAGGAAATATATTGAACAATGTGGTCAGAGAACAGCTGCTAAAAGGACATAGGATGTTCTTAGAGGCCATTTTCCATAATGGGTGATACCAAAGATGTATTTGGAGGGATACTATGAATTATGGAAAAGAGAAGGAGGGGATGTGAGATTCCAGGAAGATAAAGCAGTGGGTATCAAGGTACTCAGAACTTTGCACACAAGGTTAGCAGAGGACAATGGGATGAGACTCAGAATTATGAGCTGTGTAATTTTTTTTTTTTTTTTTGAGTCACAGGAGACATTTACAGTAGCAGCACAGTGACTTCAGTAACTGGAAATCCATGGCAAAGAAAGAATTACTATATGACTCTTAATAGTCACCACCTCAGGGAATGATTTGCTTCCTGGATTTGCTATGGGTACAGTTAGAAAGTGTTACAATTCACCATCAATGTCTCAAAAACGCATGGCTCACATCACAGTCAAATTCCTCCTTTTCCATAATTGCTGGTCTTTACCTTTTAAGGCCTGGCTGCGAACTGATTCAAGGATCAATGGCAAACCTCAAGTCTTTTCCTGATGACCATTTCCAAGGGTGTTCTGATACGAATGTCAGCCAGTCACTGCATTTTTGTGACTCATCCTCACTATTTTGCACAAAGATGGTTTGGCAGCAATGCTTTGTCTCTTTTTCAGTTTCTTTGAATGCTACTTCTGAGTCTGTGCTGGGATGAGAGAAGATGGAGCTTGGTATAAAAATGAAGGAAGATAAGATTACATAAAATTTATGATATGACAGGGCAGGCTCATTTTGCTTCATGAATAATTGTTAATCACTGTTTGAATCAGAGACTATTTACTAGCTGCGTCTCATAAATCAGGCCAGAGGAATAGAAATATTTATCATGGGCTACTATCATGTGACTCTAATATGGCCAAATATTTTAATAAGATTAAAGATGCTTAGACAGGAATGGTTTAAATGATGGCAGATCCGAAGACATTAAGAAAGGAACCTAAAAGTTTTGAAGGCAAGCATTACCCTTTAAACACAGAGCTCAAATGTATTCATACATTTTGCTAACATGCCTGCTGTGCCCCTGGCATCTGAGATGTGCCCCAGATTTATGGTACCTGGGTCATTTTCTTGACTACCTTTTCCATTTTATAAAAGCTATTAAATATAATTTATGAGAATGAAGAATACATTCTAAATGTGAACACATTTACAACTATTGGGGTGGGTCAAATGAAGGTGGCAGCTTGAAGCAAAGGTGAAAGCCATGACTGACAAGTCTATAATCACCAAACATCACACCAATCCTAAAACTACCATATGACCTTGATCAAGTCATTGCTCCTCTGTAATCTTTATCTTAAATAAAAGGGCCCTATAACTATGTTTCCTATTTGACTCCCTATACAATTTGAATGCAAACAGTAGACTGAGTTTGAAGTTTAGTTGTCTTGCTCCAGTCTACAAATGCATGATACACACACCTACACCCACACCTATCCACCTACCCATACACACACACACACACACACACACACACACACACACACACACAGAGAGAGAGAGAGAGAGAGAGAGAGAGAGAGAGAGAGAGAGAGAGAGATCATAAAAGACATTCTTGTATTGTCTTCAAAACACATTGCTTAGGATTTGTAGGGAGAATGATTGCTATTAGGAAAATTGTCTCATAAAATTTGTTGACTGATACACTCACTGGTCAGCATGTATCTCTGAATATCTGCTTGCTGCCTGCAGAGTGCTGTATACTGTATAAAGCACTCTAGGTCATGATGCATGTTAACATAAGATTTTTGTTATAGTAGCATCTTCTTTAACAGAAGCCTTTTGGGACTAGAATGAAGTCTTCCCTTGAAAAATTAGTAAAGTGGTGGGTGTGCACCTTGCAGGAACTGCCAGCAGGTGGAATGTCAAGCTAGTAGCGAAAGCTCTCCTGCACAGAAACTCTCACTAGTTGTGGGGAGGTATAATTATAGAAATGAACACCCTTTTTGTCTTGATAAAATGTAAGGTGTTAGGCAAAAGAAATTTATATCCCTAAGCACACAACAAAGTCACAACTTTTGAGTTGCAGAAAGCCTGAAGGATTCAGAAATTTCTGAGATGTTTGGGAGGAGAAAAGCAAGTTGGACAGGATGATGGAATTATGCATTATTGAATGACTTTTAAAACTAAGAGTCATGGCAGAAATTTCATTCCTTTGCTATCTCCAGAAGTGTGAAGAAAAATGGATTTCTAGATCCTCATCAAACTATTTGATTTCCATTCACATAACTTACCTATTCCCTCCCACACTGGGGAAGCCATGGTGGTTTTTTATCACTCTGTGCCTCTTCCCAGATGTGCACAGATGGCATTATGTCCTCAATCTGTGTAAATAAAAAGTCTACACAAATTTCTGGAACACTCATCTACGAATAGGAATGCTAATAGATCTTTACTGAAAGGGTAGGTGGGGTTGGAATACTACTTTTCAAAGGTGAGATATATCATAAATGCCAATGTGAAAGATTCTAGAGAAAGATTGTATGCAAAGAGAAAGCTTATTGTTGATGGCATAAAGGCTTCCAATGAGGAAGAAGGGAGTAACTTTCAGAACATCAGGATGGGAAATGGTCTTGGATGAGAGGAGTGTCTCGTCTGTTAATGTTGGAGTAGAGTTGAAGCAGAAGCTTGCAAAGCTTTTACAGATTCATATAAAGGAGCTGAGAGTGTTCTTACAGCTTTTGCTACCCCAATCCCCAAGGGTGAAGTGGGGAAAAAGGGTAGGGAGTAGGGTTTTAAAGAGAATAGTAAAATTTTTTGTTGTTTATTTTTTAGCTTGAAATTATTTTTTTAATTTTTAATCTTTTTATATTAATTACAGTTTATTCACTTTGAATCCCAGCTGTAGCCCCCTCCTTCATTCCCTCCCAATCACATCTGCCCTCCTTCATCTCTCATGCCCCTCTCCAAGTCCACTGATAGGGGAGTTCCTCCTCCCCTTCCATCTGACTCTAGCTTATCAGGTCTCTTCAGGACTGGCTGCATTGTCTTCCTCTGTAGCCCAACAAGGCTGCTCCCCCCTCAGGGGGAGGTATTCAAAGATCCAGCCATTGAGCTCATGTCAGAGACTGTCCCTGTTCCTATTTTTGGGGAGCCCTCTTAGACACTGAGCTGCCATGGGCTACATCTGAGCAGGGGTTCTACGTTATATCCATTCATGGTCCTTGGTTGGAGAAACAGTTTCATAAAAGACTCCTGTACCCAGACATATTTAGTGCTTGTATAGCTCCTGTTCTCTCCAAGTCTTACTAACTCCCCATTCTTTCATATGATTTCATGGACTCTTCCCAATGATTGGTTATAAGTCTCAGCATCTGCCTTGATACATTGCTAGGTAGAGTCTTTCAGAGGCCCTCTGTGGTAGGCTCCTGTCCTGTTACTTGTTTTCTCTTACTTCCAATGTCCATCCCCTTTGTCTTTCTATGTAAGGGTTAATCTTCTTACCCTGGGTCCTCCTTCTCATATAGCTTCTTAAGGTGTACATATTTTAGTATCCTTATCCTATCTTTTAGGTCTAGTATCTACTTATAAGTGGGTATATGTGTGTGTCTTTCTGCTTCTGGGGTACCTCACTCAGGATGATCTTTTCTAACAAAAACCCAGAATTTCCAAAATGATCCTGCACAACAACAGATTGTCTGGAGATAACTCCATCCCTGATCTCAAGCTGTACTACAGAGCAATAGTAATAAAAACTACATGGTATTGGCATAGAAACAGAATGAAGGATCAATGAAACCAAATAGAAGGCCCAGAAATAAACCCACACACCTATGAATACTTGATTTTTGACAAAGAGGCCAAAATCATTCAATGGAAAAAAGACAGCATTTTTAACAAATGGTGCTGGTCCAACTGGATGTCTACATGCAGAAAACTGCATATAGATCCATATTTATCACCCTGCACAAAACTAAAGTACAAGTGGAACAAAGATGTCAACATAAAACCAGACACACTAAAACTGTTAGAAGAAAAAGTGGGGAAGACCCTTGAACTTATTGGCACAGAAGACAACTTCCTGAACAGAACACCAACAGCACATGCTCTAAGAGCAACAATCAGTAAATGGGACCTCATAAAACTGAAAAGCTTCTGTAAAGCAAAGGACATGATTGTCAGAACAAAATGACATGCTACAGATTGGGAAAGGATCTTCACCAATCATATCTGACAGAGGGCTAATATCCAGACTATATAAAGAACTCAAGAAGTTAAACAGCAACAAAACTAGTGATCCAATGAAAAAATTGAGTATGGAGTTAAACAGAGAATTCTCTGTAGAGGAATATAGAATGGCAGAGAAACACTTAAAGAAATGCTCAACCTCATTAGCCATTAGGGAAATGCAAATCAAAACGACCCTGAGATTTCATCTTACACCCATCAGAATGGCTAAGACCAAAAACTCAAGTGACAACACAAGCTTGAGAGGTTGTGGAGAAAGGTGGAGTGGAGAACCCCTCTCCACTGCTGGTGGGAATGTAAACTTGTACAAACACTTTGGAAATCAATCTGGCTTTTTCTCAAACAATTAGGAATAGCCCTTCCTCAAGAATCAGCTATGCCACTCCTAGGCATATATCCAAAATATGCTCAAGTATGCAACAAGGATATTTACTCATTCATGTTAGTAGCAGCTTTATTTGTAATATCCAGAAGCTGGAAACAACCCAGATGCCCCTAAACTGAGGAATGGACACAGAAATTGTGGTACATCTACATAATGGAATATTACTCAGCCATATCATTAAATTTGCAAGTAAATGGTGGGAACTGGAAAAGATCATCCTGAGTGAGGTATCCAAGAAGCAGAAAGACACACAGGGTATATACTCACTCGTAAATGGATATTAGATATACAATATAGGATAAACATGCTAAAAATCTGTACACCTAAAGAAACTAATCAGGAAAGAGGACTCTGGCTAAGTTGCTCAATCCCCATTCAGAAAGTCAAAGAGGATGGACATCAGAAGAGGGAGAAAACAGGGAACAGGATAGGATCCTACCACAGTGGGCCTCTGAAAGGCTCTGCTGTGCAGGATATCAGAGCAGATACTGAGACTTATAGCCAACCTTTGGGCAGAGTGCACGGAATCATATGAAAGAAGGGGAAGTTAGTAAGACCTGGAGAGGACAGAAACTCCACAAGGAGAGCAACAGAACAAAAAAATCTGGGCACAGGTGTCTTTTCTGAGATTGATACTCCAACCAAGGACCATTCATGGAGATAACCTAGAACCCCTGCACAGATGTAGCCCATAGCAGTTCAGTTTCCAAGTGTGTTCTATAGTAATGGGAATGGGGACTGTCACTGACATGAACTGATTGGCCTACTCTTTGATCACCTCCCCCTGATGGGAGCAGCCTTGCCAGTCCACAGAAGAAGACAATGCAGCCACTCCTAATAAGACCTGATAGACTAGGATCAGAGGGAAGGAGAGGAGGACCTCCCCTTTCAGTGGACTTGAGGGGGGCATGGATGGAGAGGGGGGAAAGGAGGATGGGATTTGGAAGAGAGGAGGGCAGAGCTACAGGGGGATGCAGAGTAAATAAACTTTAATTAATAAAAATAAAAAAGCAACAAATCAATCAATCCAATTTAAAAAATGGGGAATGTAGCTAAATAAAAAATTCTCTGTAGAGGATATAGAATGGCAGAGAAACACTTAAAGAAACGCTCAATGTCCTTAGCCATCAGGGAGATGCAAATCAAAATGACCCTGAGATTTCACCGTACACCCATCAGAATGGTAAGATCAAAAACTCAAGTGACAGCACATGTTGGAGAGGTTGTGGAGAAAGGGGAATCCCTTTCCATTGCTGGAGGGAATTTAAACTTGTACAACTACTTTGGAAATCAGTCTAGCACTTTCTCAGACAATTAGGAATAGTACTTCCTCAAGATCCAGCTATAACAAATTTCAATACCAAAAATAGTTAATAAGAATTTACATCAAGAAGTATGAAATATTGTGACCATAGAGTAGTACCACAGTAGAACTGTGATAGGTGATAACCCTGAGCTTTGTAGTAGACAATTCGCATCACAGGAAGTAGCTTGAAATGAAACTTCAACCATTTGAGAAGCTCATTTCTTTCTTGGTAATTTACCTATGCTGTCACTGCAGCTAGCAAGTTTGAGGGCCAGGGTTGGAATTTGAGTGAAAATACCATTGCGTATGAAATTGTTTGGCAGTGAGATGCAGTAATTAGAAGTTTAACAGAACACTGAAACTAGCAGAGAGAAGCAGTCAAAGCAAATATTTTTAACCTTAAAGGGTAAGGGCTTTAGACAAACACCAAGGGATGTAAACATTTATTTACTTGGTTCACAACCATGCAAAAAAAAATGGCCATGGAACAACTGTAGAAGTTATGTCTGTAGAGAGAAGCCAGGCTTCTGTCAAGTCAGGAAGGTCATAGAGGATGTTCTGATTATATTGTTGCATTTATAGTGTCCAGAATGGAGTACGTGAGAGGAATAAGAACAATACTCAGTTCTTCAGCCTGAAAGAGATGTGAGGACCAAGATGGTCTTTTGGTATGTGTGGGTTATTGGTAGAGGGTGAGCAGCAGGCTTAGTGAAGAAGGCTCTGGGAACCTGGGATTTGACCATTCTTCTTTTGGTTTGTGTAGCTGTACCTCTTGAAGTGAAAGCATGCAGCTAATTAGCCTTGGGGTTAAAGGTTCAGTTTCTTTATTCAATAGATCTACTTGGTGAATGCATTAAGCAGGTGACAATATGTAGCAGATTCTTAGATAGAAGTTATAAGAAGTTTGCCTTTGATTTAACTAATGCATATCTAATAAATGTCAGCAACTCTATCCACACTAGATTTCTTTTTTCACTGAATAAATTCAAGCCTGTTCTCATTTTAGGGTTTAGTGTCTTTTCTTCCTTCTATATGAAATATTCCTCCTTCCACGACTGTGTATGGTTTATTCCTTCTACCAAGTTGATATTAATGCTTAAATTCCTTTGTGGGGATGTTTCTTGATTCGCCAATGAAACTCTTCTAGTCTCTTCTCTTTGATTTATTTCTCATTTCTTTTTGTCATATATTTATCAACTGATCTATTGATCATGTATGTTACATATCAGAATGTAAGTTTGCAAGGGCAGGGACTCTGTATTGCTTATTTTTTTCTATAATGTCCAAGAGGGTCTTACTTTTTAGCAGACACTCCATTAAGTGTTTGCTGATTTAGTCAATCAACAAAACAGTCAGTGGCCATGCTAGTGCTATGTGTAGATACTGTGTTACCTTTTCTGTAGTATTCAATCCTTCATCTGGTTGACTGCTTAACATTTTTTTTCCAGACTTCTCTGATTTTTTTTTTAATTTTTTAAAATATTAGTTACAGTTTATTAACTTTGTATCCCATCTGTATCCCACTCCCTTATTCCCTCCCAATCCCACTCTCCTTCCCTCAGCTTCTCCCTGCCCCTTTCCAAGTACATTGATAGGGGAGGACCTCCTCCCCTTTCATCTGACCCTGTTTTATCAGGTATCTTCAGGACTGGCTGCAAAGTCCTCCTCAGTGGCCTGGCAGGACTGCTCCTCCCTCAGGGGAGGGGGGAGGTCAAAGAGCTAGCCACTGTGTTCATGTCAGAAATAGTCCCTGTTCCCCTTACTAGAAGAACCCACTTGGATACTGAGCTATCATGGGCTACATCTGAGCAGGGGTTCTAGGTTATATCCATACATGGTCCTTGGTTGGAGAAACAGTCACATAAAAGACCCCTGTGCCCAGATATATTTGGTGCTTCTGGAGCTCCTGTCCTCTCCAGGTCATACTAACTCCCCCTTCTTTCATATGATTCTCTGCACTCTGCCGAAGGTTTGGTTATAAGTCTCAGTATATGCTTTGATACACTTCTAGGTAGAGTCAGAGGCCCTCTGAGTTGATGTTTGCTTTGAGTGAGAGATTTGAAGACCTTTCCCTTTCATTTCCAGTCTAAATTTTTCTGATATTTCTTTTGCCAATTTATTCAGGTTACTTCTTGGACAAATAATTATATAAATTAAAAGAAATGCCCATAAAATTGTATAAAAAATTCTCACTGAAACTTTTGCAAACCAAATTAAAGAGCATATTATGGCAATTATTCACTAAGACCCAGTTAGTTTCATTCTACGGTTACAAGATTGGTCCCATACATGCAAATTAATAAATAGAACACAGCACAAAAATAGATTCAAGGGTAGAAATCACAAAATGATAATAGATTTAGAAAAGGTCTTTTACAAAGTTCAAGTCTCTTCATGACAAATTCCCTGAGGGACTTCCAAATACAAAGAATATTTGTAGTAGTTACTTTTCTGGTTGCTGTGACCAGAATACCTAAGGATAAGCAACTTAAGGGGATAAATATTTATTTCTTCTCATAGTTTGGGTAAGAGTAGTCCATTGTGACAGAGAAAGCATGGCAGCAGGGGTTTGAGACAGCTAATCACATGGGATCCACACTTAGAAAACAGAGTAGATGAATGCTTATTTCTAGCACACATTAACCTTTTTCATTCAGTCTGAGACCTAAGCCCATAGGATGCTGTCATCCAGATTCTGCATGGTTCTCCCATCGAAGATGATCTAATTTGAAAGTTCCTCACAGACCTGCATATAGGCTTGTCTCCATGGTCACTCAAAATGTGTTAAATTAACAAACAATATTAGCACATCCATCCTTTGTCAACTTGCATCCAAGAAAATAATTTTCAGATCATGAATTTCCACCTTTTTTGCATTTGTTTATTGCTATCTCAAAGTGCCAAATGTATTCAATTCAACCTGGAAATTCTCCAAAGTCTTTATCAATTCCAAAATTGTTTTAAAGTCCAAGCTCTACTTTTAGACTCAAAGCAATCTCCTAATTATGAGCCTTTCTTTCTATAAAAAAGCAAATATTATACCTCCAATATACAGTGACACAGTGTAAGTGTTCTTATTCGCAAAGGGAGAAACAAGAAAGCAAGAAAAGATGGCACCAAAGGAAGACTGAAGCCTAGCATGACAAGCACAAATTCTTATAGTTCCATCTTGGACGTCTGGGACTCACAATGGAATCATCTGGTCTCCAGGACCTTGGGTAGCCACCCATAGCGCACATTAACATCTCTTAGGAAAACTTCACAGCTTGATGCAGCTTTCCTGAGCAGATGTTCCAAATATTAGAATCTCCATTGAAACTTAGGTTTCACCTGTGTGGCTTCATGCAATGATCCTTCAGGGCTTCCTGGTAGGAAGTCTAACCCTGTCTCACATTGCCTGATTTCAACAGTCATCTGGAACCTTGTCTCCAGCCTTACTCATGCCTTTATTTTGTGCCTATAAAATTGGCCTAGGTGGACACTATTGCCAAAATCTGCTTGTCAGACCAAGAACTCTTGAAACCCACTTTCCATGGCATTTGTCTACCTAAATAGTTAATTTTGGAGAGAATTATTTTTATGCTGTTTGTTTTTTGATTCATTTGTATTTTCACAATTTAGAGTCTGCAGCGGGTTGTGGTCTTGCTCCTGTTTCTTATTGTCTATAGCTTTAAACTTGTTCATACCGATTTCCTTGCCAACCATCACCCTTTTAACATACTTTTGCTCTCTCTCATTGTTTTGAATAAAGAAAATGAGGCATAGCCTGATACAGCTTGAATGCTATACTCTCTTGAAATTTCTTCCACCACAAATTCAATCTATTACTTTTGAATTATGGCTCATACAAGTTTCTAACACATCGGCAAAGTGAATCCAGATTCTTTGCCAGAATGAAGCAAGATAGGTCTTTTAGAACTTGAAGTATATTGTTCCAGACTATTCTGGATGTTACAGTTTACACTGAAAAATCATTGGTTATTCTGATGGGTTTTCCTTTATATGTGATGCACTTTATTATTATTTTTTATTGTTGCTCTTTTCTGTAAATATATAATGTGCCAAGGAGAGTTTCTTTTCTGATCTTGTCTATTTGGTGTGCTTCTGGTATGTGTATATGAGACTATCCTCTAGCTCATTTCACCATAGAATCCATCCTGCCCCAACCTTATTTACTAGCTGGGCCTTCAGTTAATGGAATTTTGTTCTCTAGGCTCCCGAAAGAATGGTCCATTAAGATTTGCTTACACAGCGTTTCAAAACAGATACTAAGACTCATAACCAAACCTTCGGCAGAAGGGGAGTTAGTATGACGGTGAAAGGATAGGAGCCCCACAAGGACTAAATATATCTGAGCACAGGGTTTTTTTTTTCTGAAACTGTTTCTCCAACCAAGGACCATGTATGGATGTAACCTAGAACCTTTACTTGGACGAAGCTTGTGGTAGCTCAATAACCAATTGGTTTCCCATAGTAAGGGGATCAGGGACTATCTCTGACAGGAACTCAATGGTAGGCTCTTTGACCTCCCCACCCCCCAAGGGAAAAGCAGTCCTGCTAGGCCACAGAGGAGGACTTTGCAGCCAGTCCTGAAGATACCTAATAAAACAGGGCCAGACGAAAGGGGAGGAGGTCCTCCCCTATCAGTGGACTTGGAAAGGGGCAGAGTGGAGATGAGGGAGGGAAGGTGGGACTGGGAGGGTATGAAGGAGTGGGATACAGCTGGGATACAGAGTTAATAAAATATAACTAATACAATAATAATAAACAATAAAAAAATAAAAAAATAAAGATTTGCTTACAACATTCTAGACCTTTTCTAACCCCAGGTTCCAAGCTATAACACAAATCTGTTACCAAGACCCAAGAAACACATAGTCAGGTTTATGCCTTTGTGGTGTAAATTTTTTGTATTAGTTACCTTTCCGGTTTCTGTGACTAAATAACTGACAAAAACAATTTAAGGGAGAAATTTTATTTTGATTCTTATTTCAAGAGAATGCTGTCCGTCATGGCAGGGAAAGCATGGTGGAAATTGCTGAGGCAGGTGGTCACATCATATCCACAGTCATTCAGCAAAGAGCAATGAGTGTTTGTACTCAACCTGTTTAAAAATTTTAAATAATTTGGTCTGGAACCCTATGGAATGGGGCCACTCATATCTAGGGTGGATTTCTCAGCTCAGTTTATTTAATATATAACTCCGTCACAAACTATACTACTAATCACAGAACCAAAAAAGCCAAGTAAAAAGGAGGGCAGAAGGAGACTGTGAGCCACACTGGGTGTAGCTTGGGTATAGGAGACCTTAAAGCCTGCCCCCAAAATTGTACGCTTCCTCCAGCAAGGCCACACCTACTCCAACAAGGTCACACCTCCTAATAATACCACTATGGGTCAAGCATTTAAACACATGAGTTTGTGGAGGGCATACTTATTCAAACCACCACACATGCTAGTTATGCAAAATTTATTTTATAATTTTCTTCACTAATTTGGACATTGTCTTACACACAGACACATATATGTTCATTATAATTAGTAAAAGTGACATCACACTAAATATGCTGTTTTGTAACCAATACTGATTTATTTCCTATGTCTTCTATTATTAGACATTTGGTCTGTAACCTTTCTAAGAATTGTAACAACTCTAAAAATTTATCAAAGACTAACATGAAATGAGAATAAAATGGAAACAGTGAAACATTTCAAAATTCTAAAAACCTCATGAAAAAAATGGTTAAAAATCCAGATAAGACTGTAAAACAAACAACAATGCCCCAAAATAAATGAACCTGGATTTGGTCATTCTCATTTCTTTCTTTCTTTTTTTTAATGAGGATTTTTTTTATTAATTACACTTTATCCACCCTGCATCCCCCCATGAGCCCCTCTCTCCTCCCCTCCCAGCCCCAACCTCCCTCTCCACCTCCTACGCATGTCCCTCCCCAAGTCCACCAATAGGGAAGGCCCTCCTCCCCTTCCCTCTGATCCCAGTCCAGCAGATCACATCAGGAGTGGCCTCATTGTTATCCTGAGTGGCCTGGTAAGGCTGCTCTCCCCTCAAGGGGAGGTGATCAAAGAGCAGGCCAGCCAGAGTCGTCATGGCCATGGTGTCTCTTCACAGCAATAAAATCCAAACTAAGACTGAAAAAAAAGGATATTAACGTGCATTGAGACATTTTTAAAACTGTCATGTTTATAAGAGAAACATGTCAAAGATATTCTACAGTCTGTATTCTGCTGCTCAGTTATACCCATAAGAACTGTTCATCTGTCTTATAACAGGCTTATAATCCTTGCTTTTCCATTATTCTCCATGTTTTTGTTCTCTGAAGTGTTAAATGAAGGCAATAGTGTACTTAGCTTGCATGATGGTTGATTGACTGAACAAATGAAATAAGAGATATATGGACATATAACTACATAGCATGACATTATTTTGAAATATGTACTGGTATTCATTGTCAGTCAACATTGTTCTTAACATCATCATTCTTAGATATGGTGATGTTTTCTTTGTTTACAAATACTTATTGATAAGTGTCAATAATACAAAATATATAAACTTCATAGATCTTGTACCACAGAGAAGTTGAAAATTAATTCAGTTAAGGCTACTTTGTGGATCTGTAGCTAAGCTGAGTCTAGATGCTGAGGTCATAAATTACTTTATTTATTTTAGTATAATCACCAACTGGAAGCTTAGATTATGAAATATGCTCAGAAAATATAAAGTTTTTGTTCATGACTGGTTGGCAGTGAAAATGACAAGTACCGTAATTGTTGCATGCCCTCATTGAAATGAGAACATAGTACACCAGGCTTACAAAAGGCCACATGTCAACAACTTCCTATTTTTCCTTATTCCAAGATAAAATCTTTCACGTTATATATCACCCTGGAAAGGCCATGTGTCTACAATTGCTTAGGTGGGGAAAGGGGTTTTCAGGTTAGATGTATTACTCTGACTCCATCTGGACTTTTATTTTTCTCTTCTTTTCCGGAGATCTGGGATAAAGTGATTTCTGCTGCAATTTCTTATACCATGAATTTTCCAGGTGTGTGTGTGTGGGATTACCAAGTAATAACCAGGAAGCAGACCCTTTACGTGGGGGATGTTGATGTCGATAATTATGGAAAACCAAAATAGAATGCTGGGTCATCTTCAGTAGTGAGAAGGATGGCGAGGCTTTCTGTGCCCTGAATGGATGTTTCTTTCCATTCGCATCCAAGTAGCTATGTTCTGAAAGCTATTGCTTTGCCTCAGAGTTTCTTATGGGCTTTCACAGCCATGTTTTGTTATTATTATTACTTGTGCATGCATGTGATTTGTGTGGGAGTGTGGGTATGCCACAGCACATATAAAAGGTCGGGGGATATTATTGAGATTTGAGTCCCCACCTTCCTCATTGTTTGAGACAAGGGCTCCTCTCCCTGAATAAGTGAGGCTAGTTGTTTCAATATGGTCAGTTTATTTTGGTGTCTCCATCCCCCTCTCTCCATGTAGGGGGTGCTGGGATTACATGTTCACTGATTCAGCTGCATCTGGATGATATGGATTATGGAAATTTAAATTAGGGGTAATTGAACTTGTGTGGTAAGACTCTTACTGGCCAAAGCCATCTCACCCATTTCCCACTTTTGCAGTCTTAGTTTCCCAACTCAGGCATAGGCAATTGGCTTGAGATGGACTGTTCTTGTCTTTTTACTTGGAATTTGTACTTGCTTGTTCGTCAAAATACTAGTTATTCTTTACTGACTGCTGGAGAAGAGAAGCTGGGAAACAGATGCCTGCTTTTAGTATGAAGAAGTAGAGAAACATGATTAGCACAGAGAATGGTCAACATAGTTCTTTAGGAGTGTACTGTTAGTATATATTCTGTAATTCAGATAGAGAAAAATGTGTCTTCAAATAAGCATATATCTATTCTATTTTCAAATACAGCTCCTCACATATCTCAGGCTAAACTAGAACTATCTGTATACATGAGAATGTTCTTTATTATAATTTTTATTACTATCATTCATTACAATTTATTCAATTTGTCTCCCTCCTGTGGTCCCCTCTCTTGTCTCCTCCCAATCTCACTCTTCTTTTCTCTTCTTCTCCTATGCCTCTCTCCTAGTCCACTGATAGGGGAGGACCTCCTTCCCTTCCCTCTGACCCTAGCCTATCAATTCTCATCAGTACTGGTTGTGTTGTCTTTCTCAATGTCCTGCAGGGGGAGGTGATCAGAGAGCCTGTTCTTGAACTCTGGATTCTTCTGTCTCTACCAGTCAGTGCTATGATTATAGGCATATGCCACCATCTGGTTAGCATGTTTTTTATTTATAATCCAATAATTTCAAATCTAGCTATGTATTCTACAAAAAATTATGTGTGTAAAATTCGTAAAATAAATGACATAAAAAAGAATAAATTGACATGGCAATTATGTGTTCATGAAGCAGTGAAGTGACCCAGAAGGGACTCTATGAGCATAGATTTATATAAGAAGTGTAGTGTTGAAAATAATTATAGGATGTGAAGGTCTCTGAAGATGCTTTGGCTAACAGAGGAATTCTCTACATGAGCCAAGAAGGAAATCCAGCTCAACACAACTTAGCTGGTGTTGGTTCAAACTTCTAGAGTCTGACCTCACACAGTTTCTTTTTGACATATTTGATCATAGTAAAACTAAGGAAAATCATTTTCTTCTGACAATTGTCACAGCAAAACATAAGGCATGGCTACATAGAAACTCTTTTGCAAAGTACATGTCTTTTGCAAAGTATCTGTGGCCTCTTCCATAAGAATGGGTTCCATGTTTTGGTTCTGTTGCCCTCCTTGTGGAGCTCCTGTCCCCTCCAAATATTACTATATCCCCCTTCTTTCATAAGATTCCCTGAACTCTGCTCAGAGTTTGGTTATGAGTCTCAGCATCTGCTTTGATACACTGCTGGGTGGAGTCTTTCAGTGCCCCTATATGGTAGGCTCCTGACCTGTTTCCTGTTTTCTCCTTCCAATGTCCATCCCATTTGTCTTTCCGAATGAGGATTGATCATCTTATCCAGGGTCTTCTTTCTTGCTTAGCTTCTTTAGGTGTACAGATTTTAGTATGTTTATTTTATATTATATGTCTCACATCCACTTATAAGTGAGTATATACTGTGTGTGTCTTTCTGTTTCTGGGATACCTCACTCAGAACTCTGACATGAACTCGGTGGCTGGCTCTTTGACTGCCTCCCCTAATCAGGAAGCAGCCTTGCCAGGCCACAGAGGAAGACAATGCAGCCAGTCCTGATGAGACCTGATAAGCAAGGGTCAGAGTGAAGGGGAGGAGGACCTCCCCTATATGTGGACTTGTATAGGGGCATAGGAGGAGATGAGAGAGGGAGGGTGGGATTGGGAATGAGAGAGGAAGGGGCCTATAGCTGGGATACAAAGTGAATAAACTGCAATTAATATAAAAAATAAAAATTGAAAAAAGAATGGGTTCCATTGACTGACAGACAATGCTCAGGAGTCTGGGTCAAACATAATAGTCTGGGGGATTCATATGAAGCCTGGCCCTACAGATAGCAAAGATCACCAAGTTATTAACATTTAGTCCCAGTTTTCCAGGCCAAAACAGGTGTATATATCTTCCATTGAAAAGAAAAGCCTACTAATTTAACATTCCTTATTTCCCTAGTGCTATCTGTGAGCACAAGGACCTTGTGCCCTCTGCAATTGGAAGATGTATAAATTAACTAATTATATTTAATGTTAAAATTCAAGGAACAAATATACCATACTGTTACACTGACAAAACAAGTGTTATCTACATGGTACCACTTCAAATATTTTGCACTTTAAAAAGAAACCTCATATAGCTGGAACACAGCTCAGTTACCCAAGTTTGCAGTATAGGCGGGAGGACCTGAGTGGGGAACTGACTCTCTCTAACCCTAGCAATAGGTGTCAGGGTGGGGATGAGGTAGTGATAAAAAATGGCTAATTCCTGGATCTTGCAAGCAGCCAATATGGTGAACTGGTTAAGCTTTAAGCTTATTGACTATCACAGAAACAAGGTGGTAGTGACTGAGGAAGATACCTGATGTTGAACTCTGACCTCCACACACATAGCCCCTCCACATCTTACAACCATATAACCCTAAGTAAGTTACTTAATAACGGCAGCCCTTAGATAATTTTTTTCCCTTTATTTTAAAGCCAGTCTTGAAAACCATAGCTGTATCACGAGGCTGTGAGGAGATTAAACTGAGAAAACATATGCAGAGCATTTACGGTAGCTCGTAAGACATAGTTAGCACCCAGTAAATGCCATTTTTATAAATTCTTTCTCTGAATAGTACTGTGGCTTTTACACTGCTTTAAAACTAATCAAATTGGACAAAGCAATGTCATTATAATTTTAATTTTATTCCTCTGAATACGAAAGGGTGAGTACGTTTTGTCCCTTTTTTGGATAAGAACTTTTACAAAAATTTTGTGAATTTGAAATTTACATCTATTTAATTATCAAGGATTTATAGGTTTGCTTGATTGATTCTAAGCTGCTTTTTATATATGAATTTATGAAGGCTTTTATATAGCAATTTAAACCTTTTTTTCCCCAGAATATGGTTTAAACTTAGAAAGTCTAAAATAACATAAAATTCACAGGGAATCACAACTAGGAGAAAACAAAATTATTTCAGTAATTTCTCATTTCCAAAGGCTAGCTGAAGTTTCAAGGCACTGATGACCCCCTCACTTTGCTTAGTCAGTTCCTTCCCTTGGTTATGTATCATTCTTACCTCTGCCATTTCACTAGTACCTCAAAAGGGGAATAAAGGGGCTTTTCTTATTACATCGTGATTTGAACATACACGATTCCTCTAGACGTCATTGTTATCATACAGGCAATTCCAATAGCCTGCTTCTAGGTTTCCTAGCAACCTCTGAAGTCATCACCTGCAGCAGCCAGGTGAGGTACGGAGGGATATAAGAACCCCCTTGGCACCCTGCCCACTTTCTCACTTCTTCAGTTTCTCACCTCTCTCTCTTTCTATGTCTCTCTCTGAGGTCACACCTTCTCTCTCTCTCCCCTCCCCCCTTTTCCAAATAAACTTCCTTCCTCGAATTTATACCAAATTTTGGTATAAATTCCAACGAATTTATACCAAATTTGTTGGGGCAGGTTTAAATTTATAAAAAAATTATTTTAATTTTTATTCACTTTATATCCTTGTTATAACCACACCCATCCTCCCCTCCCAGTCTCTCTCTCCCTCCTCCTTCCTTTCCCTTTTCTTCAGAAAAGGGGTGCTTCCTATCCCATCTAGCCTAGCTCATGATGTTGCATCAGGACTGACCGTATCCTTTCCCTTGTGGCCTAGCAAGGCAGTCCGTCTAAAGTGAAGGGATCAGAAGCTGGCAAGTGAGTCCATGTCTAATGCATTCACCACTTTCCTTACTAGAGGACCCACATGGGGTCTAAGCTGCCCATCTGCTACATCTTTGTTGGGGGCTGGGTCCAGTTCTTGCATGGTCCTTGGTTGATGCTTCAGTCTCAGTAAGCATCTCTGGTCTCTTGTTAGTTGGCTCTGTTGTTTTTCTTGTAGAGCTCCTGTCACTTCCAGTTCCTTTTCTCTTTCTTCCCACATTTCCGCAAAACTCCCTATACATTGTCCAGTGTTTGGCTGTGAGTCTAGGCATCTGTTTTGAAGAGCTGCTGAGTAGAGCCTCTCAGAGGACAACTCTGACAAGCTCCAGTGTACAAGCTTAGCAGAGTATCTTTCATAGTGTAAGGGGTTGGCAGTTTCCGATAGAATGGGTCTTTGATTGGACCAAGCATTTGTTGGGCTTTCCCTCAATCTCTGCTATCTTTTATTCTGTCTTTACTCAGCACATCTTTTAGGCAGGGTATATTTTGGCCCAAAGTTTCTGTGGGTGGGTTTGTGTTCCTCTCCCTCTGCTAGGAGACTAGCCTACTTAGTGGGTGTCCTCTTCAGCCTCTATGGCCTCTGCTACTAGGAGTCTCCACTTGAGTACCCCTCATATCCTCCCAGGAGCTTACCCTGACTTCTGTCTTCAGAAGCCTCAGGATTCTTAATCAGTTTTATAACAGTCTTTCTTTTACATAGCTCCTAGGGATAAGTTTGCAGAAATTTGTTTTAAGTAGGGAGTAGTGACTCCATCTGTCATATGTGAAAACTCATGTCCACTGTGTCTTACATTCTCACCAATATCTTCTTCAGGAAGAAGATTTAGGGTGTAACTGATGTGACTGGAAAAGAACTATGCTGAAATGGCAAGTCTAGAATAAACTATGGCTCAAGTTTAAAGAATGACCTTTGAAGTTAACATGGCTGGGATTGGAGCCATGTTCTTTCATGCTCTAAACTCTCTGTCTTCAAGGGCTGCAGTCAGAAACCAGGATCAGTTTCTTTACTGTACATTTTTACAGGGTTGTTATGAGGAATCTTCAGCTTTAGGTAAACCTACAAGTTATCTATAAACAAAGACACAGACGCTCTAAATAAAATCCAGAGCAGTTTCTCTGTGCTGGCTGGTTATCTGACCGAGTCACACATGGGAAGAGAGGGTGATAATCTTTCTCTGTAGCTAATCTGGTAGAAGGTCAGTGATGTAATTGTCCTGGTCACTCTTTATGATGGGGGAAGAACAGTGAACTGTGACAATAGATAGGAAATGGGAAGTCAGTGGGGCCTGACCTTTCAAGAATGGACCCAGGGAGGAAATGGAGTATCCGCTGTGGTGCTGAGTCGCAAAGTCTTTTAATAGAGCCATATTCTAGGAAAGAGCTTTAGAGTAGGGAAGTTCAACCCAGGCCTTTAAGCATTTCAGCAGTGGTTTTAGAAAGCAGTTTTCTCTGGCAGATTGTGACAGCACAGGCTTCAGAATCTATCTCTTCTCCTTGTTTTGTAAGGCTTTTCCTCTTTTCCTTGCCATATCCGTAATCATGTGGAATATTAAGAATTTACTGTGCACTGGATACAAGGTAGCATTCTAAACTGATTCATTCATTGAAGATATACTTACTAAGTACTGACCACTTTCCCAGGCATTGTTCAGCATGCTGAAGATGAAGCAGTGAGAACAAAGAGAGAAAGAGAATGGAGGGAGAGATGGTTGATAGATAATAGATAGATGATAGATGAATGTCTCTATTATCATTGTGTTTATTGCCCAGAAATCCAACCTGTCACATGTACAAATGAGTAAATAAGATAAAACATTATACTTATTAATGCTTCTTTTTATATTAAGACAAAGGCCAAAGATGTATAAGTCACAGACGATTCCATTGTAATTTTGCATTACAATTTATTTAACCATTGCCTTACTGATAGGGAAAATGTTTTTTGCCTGTTTGTTTCTTGTCACCATAGACCATGCTGTGCCTATCTATTTTTTGCAGACATTGGGATCTTTATTATTACATGGCAAATCATCATTCATAATCCATGAGAAATGGTCTGCATTCTCTGCAAAGTAGTTTTATTTATTTCCCATTGAAGATTTGAATGGCTTCTTTTCACTTAGAACTGTCATCATACACTCTCAGGTGTAACAATTCCGATACAAAATGTAATTTATTTAAGACAAGACTTCACCTACATATCTCTTTGAGATGGAAGCTGTCTGTTTTGAGTCTTATGGGGCAAAGTGCTTGTAATTTTTTATAAACTTATTTTTCACACAGAGGCTGCTCAACATCACTTCCGTTGTTGCTACCATGAGAAGTATCAGAATGTAAATCTGACATTTTTTTCTTCATTTCCTGCTACTATATTATGAATAACAGCATCTTTATTATGTTGTGATTGCTCTTTTTATGAAGGAAAATCTTCACTCACTGTGGTCTCTTAACTTTAACAGGGCAGCACTTTAGTAGATGCTCTGAAGTTTTCTGGATGCATAAAACATGATTGCAATCCAGGCAAATAGTACTAACAGTGCCTTTTCTATCTATTTATTCTGTCAGTGCTGTTCTTACCAGAGTTGACCAGTCAGGCGGAGTAACACCAAATCAGTGTAACTATGGGAAAGGTTGTGATGCAGAGCGCTACTCCTTTTTGAACTGGGAGATATAACATTTTCCCTAAGGTTCTAAGAGTTTGGAGATAAATAGTCACACACTTTGGAAAGTTTGCATGTCTTAAAAAGTGTTTCACATGGAAAGTTTGGCAAGAGCTGTGAGAGCTTTTCTTTGTGTTCTTCCTCTCTGCTATCGCTAATTCTGTCATTCGACTTTCACATTTTACTGCAGTCACTTGTTTAGCCATCAATCAGTGTTTTAGCCATCCTCCGCTCAACTGGCCACTGACCTCCCTGAGGGTAGGAATTGTTCCTTTACTTCCTATATCCGGAGTTGCTAGCAGGATGCCTTGAAACACACAGGCCCTTGGCAAATGCTTGCTAAGTGAGGTACTAGATTTCCAAGGGTGTGGATGGATGCTTGCACAGATAAAGTAAGATTCATTTTTGTTTGAGGTTGAACAAATGAATGGGTAGTCATGTCTCCATGGGGTTGCTTTCAGCATCACATGGAGGGACTAAATGAGTCTGGGGCCTAACTTCTCCTTCCCTGTGTGCAGAATTGAGGCATATGTGGGTGGAATGAGCTGGCTCAGTTCCTCTGTTACTTTCTTTGTGGGATTGATGGTATGGTAGAAACATGATTGAGCAAGAATACTTCCTTCACATAATTCTCAGGAACTGCTGGCTCTAAGGTTCATGTCAAGTATAGACTATTTCTTAAAGAATCTTATGTGAATTCTTAGAGATCTTACTTGCTAATACTTGTGAATGTTTGTTGGCTTTTTGGCAGGAAGAGATCATCAACTATGGGAGCGGTAGGTCTGAAGAGACATCCCATTTTGCTGTTTGTGATGATAATTGGATAATAGTTTTTGCCATTATTTATATTTTGGATCTCTCTCATCTATCTATCTATCTATCCATCTATCTATCTATCTATCTATCTATCTATCTATCTATCTATCTATCTATCTATCTA
>NW_026596079.1:13165714-13259131 GCF_907164565.1 Psammomys obesus
CTATCTATCTATCTATCTATCTATCTATCTATCTATCTATCTATCTACCTATCCAAGATCTATTTATAGCTATCATCAATCTATAGCTATCATATATCAATTTATCTATCTATATCAATGTATGTATTTATGTATCTACCCTCATCATCATTGGTACCTGTCTGTTCTATCACATATATTTGAAAAGGAAAAGAGAGGAGAGGAGAGAGAGGAAAAGAAGGGGAAAAGGAGGTATAGACATAAAAGATTAATACTTAAATTAGATTCTCATTGATGTCATCAGGTGGTAACTTTTAGTCACTTCACTTCATTTATCGCTTTTTTTTTTCTACTAGAGAGATCAATACATTGCATTTCCTCAAAGCCTTATAGATTCAATTTTTAATCTAGGCATGGTGAATATAGTCTTATATTGCTGTTAAATGTGACTGAGAGTAAATTGTTGCACATTGCTGTGTTTTGAAAGATACTGGTGTTACATCTATGCTTATTGCAAAATAAGCTATGTCTGTTGGGGAGGGTGTGGCTCATTTGCCATATGTCTGTTTGCACTTTGTGCTCTAGCATTTGAGGAAAGGAAATATTTCCCAATTAAACCTCACCCTTCTCTTAATCTTTGGCTCACCCTCCCTCATTCGGTACCACCCTTTTGAGAAACCATGTGGCTCATACTGTTTGACCTGTCCAACCCCAGCTTCTTAGGATTTTTAGCAAAATGGTAAAATATGAGTAATTTTTTTTTTGAGATGAGGGTCTTACTCTGCAGCTCTGGCTATCCTAGAACTCATTATATAAATCAAACACAAATCTGGCATCAAACACAAATCGGTCTACCTTTCCTAAGTGTACATTAAAGATGTACATTATCATTCCCAGCCTAAATATGTGTGATATTTTCCCCCCCCAATTTAATGGTATTCAAAATGAACTTCCAATGGCTGTCTGAAATGTACTTCAAATGACACAGGTAAATAGAATCTTCATTTTATCTTTCAATGCTGTTCACTGGGACGGGTCACTTATTGTTCTTTTTTTTTCTCATAGTTTAATTTTATTTTTTTTCTTATGTCCAATTTTTTTTTAATTTTTTATTAATTACACTTTATTCATTTTGTATCCCCCCAATAAGCCCCTTCCTCCTCCCCTGCCGATCCCACCCTCCCTCCCCTTTCTGCATGCATGCCCCTCCCCGGTCCACTGATAGGGGAGGTTCTCCTCTTCTTTCTGATTTTAGTCTATCAGTTCTCATCAAAAGTGGCTGCATTGTCCTCTACTGTGGCCTGGTAAGGCTGCTCCCCCCTCAGGGGGAAGTGATCAACGAGCAGGCCAATCAGATTATGTCAGAGGCAGTCCCTCTTCCCATTACTATGTAACCCACTTGGACACTGAACTGCCATGGGCTACACCTGTGCAGGGGTTCCAGGTCATCTCCACGAATAGTCCTTGGTTAGAGTATGATTTTCTGGAAAGTTCCCTGTGTTCAAATTATCTTGTTCTGTTGCTCTCCTTGTGTAGTTCCCGTCCCCTCCAGCTCTTACTATTTCCCACTTCTTACATAAAATTCCATTCACTCTGCCCATCAGTTGGCCATCAGGCTCAGCCTCTGCTTTGACAGTCTATACTGCAGAAGCTTTCAGAGGCCCTCTGTGGCAGGTTTCAAGGTTGTCTCCTGTTTTCTTCTGGCTTTCAGAGGCCCTCTGTAGCAGGTTCCGAGGTTGTTTCCTATTTTCTTTTTCTTCTGATGTCCATCCTCTTTGCCTTTCAGGATGGGGATTGAACATTTTAGTTAGGGTCCTCTCTTTTGCTTAGTTTGTTTAGATGTACAGATTTTAGTGGGTTTATTCTATATTGTATGTTTATATGAGTGAGTATATACTATGCGTGTCTTTTTACTTCTGGGACAACTCACTCAGGATGATCCTTTCCAGGTCCCACCATTTACCTGCAAATTTCATGATTTCCTTATTTTTCATTGCTGAGTAATACTCCATTGTATAGATATACCACAGTTTCTGCATCTATTCTTCAGTTGAGGGGCATCTGGGTTGTTTCCAGCTTCTGGCTATTACCAATAAAGCTTCTACAAACATGGTTGAGCAAATGTCCTCTTTGTGTACTTGAGCCTCTTTTGGGTATATGCCTAGGAGTGGTATGGCTGGATCTTGAGGAAGCACTATTCCTAGTTGTCTGAGAAAGTGCCAGATTGATTTCCAGAGTGGTTGTCCCAGTTTACATTCCCACCAGCAGTGAAGAAGGTTTCCCCTTTCTCCACAACCTCTCCAGCATGTATTGTCCCTTGAGTTTTTGATCTTGGCCATTCTCATGGGTGTAAGGTGAAATCTCAGGGTTGTTTTGATTTGCATTTCCCTAATGGCTAATGAGGTTGAGCATTTCTTTAAGTGCTTCTCTGCCATTCGATATTCTCTACAGAGAATTCTCTCTTTAGCTCTGTTCCCCATTTTTTAAGTGGATTACTTGGTTTGTTGCTTTTCAACTTCTTTAGTTCTTTATATATATTAGATATGAGTCCTCTGTGAGATAAAGGATTGGTGATGATTCTTCCCCAATTTGTAGGCAGTCGCTTTGTTTTGATGACAGTGTCCTTTGCTTTACAGAAGCTTTTCAATTTCATGAGGTCCCATTTATTGATTGTTGCTCTTAGAGCCTGTGCTGTTGGTGTTCTGTTCAGGAAGTTTTCTCCTGTACCAATGAGTTCTAGGGTATTCCCCACTTTTTTTTCTAGCCGATTTAATGTGTCTGGTTTTATGTTGAGGTCTTTGATCCACTTGGACTTCAGTTTTGTGCAGGGTGATATAAGTATGGATCTATTTTCATTTTTCTACATGTAGACATCCAGTTGGACCAGCACCATTTGTTGAAGATGCTATCTTTTTTCCATTGTATGGTTTTGGCATCTTTGTCAAAAATCAGGTGTCCGTAAGTGTGTGGGTTTATTTCTGGGTCTTCTGTTCGATTCCATTGATCCACCATTCTGTTTCTATGTCAGTACCATGCAGTTTTTATAACTGTTGCTCTATAGTACAGCTTGAGATCAGGGATGGAGATACCTCCAGAAGATCTTTTATTGTAGAGGATTATTTTAGCAATTCTCGGTTTCTTGTTATTCCATAGGAAGTTGGGAATTTTTCTTTCCAGGTCTGTAAAGAATTGTGTTGGCAATTTGATGGGAATTGCATTAAATCTGTAAATTGCTTTTGGTAAGATGGCCATTTTTACTATGTTAATCCTGCCAAGCCATGAGCATGGGAGATCTTTCCATCTTCTCATATCTTCCTCTAATTCTTTCTTCAGAGACTTGAAATTTTTTTCATACAAGTCTTTGACTTGCTTGGTTAGGGTTACACCAAGGTACTTTATGTCATTTGTGGCTATTGTTAAGGGTCTTGTTTCTCTAATTTCTTTCTCAGACCTTTTGTCTTTTGTATACAGGAGTGCTACTGATTTTTTTGAGTTAATTTTGTATCCGGCCACTTTGCTGAAGGTGTTTATCTGCTGTAGGAGTTCCCTGGTAGAGTTTTTGCGGTCACTCATATATACTATCATATCATCTGCAAATAGTGATAATTTGACTTCCTTTCCCATCTGTATCCCCTTGATCTCCTTCGACTGTCTTATTGCTCTAGCAAGGACTTCCAGCACTATGTTGAAGAGATATGGAGACAGTGGGCAGCCTTGTCTTGTCCCTGATTTCAGTGGGATTGCTTTAAGTTTCTCTCTGTTCAGTTTGATGTTGGCTATAGGCTTGCTGTATATCGCCTTTACTATGTTTAGATATGTGCCTTGTATCCCTGATCTCTCCAGTACTTTAAACATGAATGGATGTTGGATTTTGTCAAATGCTTTTTCAGCATCTAGGGAGATTATCATGTGGTTTTTTTTCTTTCAGTTTGTTAATATGGTGGATCACATTGATGGATTTCCATATATTGAACCACCCCTGCATACCTGGGATGAAGCCTACTTGGTCATAGTGGATAATATCTTTGATGTGTTCTTGGATTCGGTTTGCAAGTATTTTTGCATCAATGTTCATAAGGGAGATTGGCCTGAAATTCTCTTTCTTTGTTGAGTCTTTGTGAGGTTTAGGTACCAAGGTGACTGTGGCTTCATAGAATGAGTTTGGTAATGTTCCTTCTGTTTCTATTTTGTGGAATAGTTTGAAGAGAATTGGAGTTAGCTCTTCTTTGAAGGTCTGGTAGAATTCTGCGCTGAAGCCATCTGGTCCTGGGCTTTTTTTGGATGGGAGACTTTTGATGACTGCTTCTATTTCTTTGGGGGATATAGGACTATTTAATTGATTTACCTGGTCCTGATTCAGCTTTGGTGAGTCAAATCGATCAAGAAAATTGTCCATTTCATTTAGATTTTCAAATTTTGTGGCATATAGACTTTTGAAGTAAGTCCTAATGATTGTTTGGATTTCCTCAGTGTCTGTAATTGTGTCCCCCTTTTCATTTCTGATTTTGTTGATTTGGGTGGTGTCTCTCTGCCTTTTAGTTAGCTTGGCTAAGGGTTTGTCGATCTCGTTGATTTTCTCAAAGAACCAGCTCTTGGTTTCATTGATTCTTTGAATTGTTTTATTTGTTTCTAATTGAGTGATTTCAACCCTGAGTTTGATTATTTGCAGCCATCTACTCCTTTTTGGTGTGTCTGCTTCTTCTTTTTCTAGGGTTTTTAAGTGGGCCATTAAGTTGCTTGAATGAGCTGTCTCGAATTTCTTCTTGAAGGCACTTAGTGCTATGAACTTTCCTCTTAGCACTGCTTTCATTGTGTCCCACAAGTTAGGGTATGTTGTGTCTTCATTTTCATTGAGTTCTAGAAAGGCTTTAATTTCTCTCTTTATTTCTTCCCTGACCCAGCTGTCATTTAGTAACACATGTTCAGTTTCCATGTGTGTGTAGAATTTTTGCTATTTCTGTTGTTGTTGAAGTCCAGCTTTATTCCATGGTGATCAGACAGGATACAAGGGATTATTTCAGTCTTCTTGTATCTGTTGAGGCTTGCTTTGTGACCCACTTTATGGTCTATTTTGGAGAAGGTTCCATGAGGTGCTGAGAAGAAGGTAAATTCTTTTGTGTTTGGGTGTAAAGTTCTGTAAATGTCTGTGAGATCCATTTGATTCATGACCTCTGTCAGAGATATTTTTTCTTTGTTTAATTTCTGTTTTGTTGACCTGTCCTTTGTTGAGAGTGGGGTGTTGAAGTCTCCCACTATTAATGTGTGGGGATCTATATGTGGTTTAAATTTTATCAATGTTTCTTTTACAAATGTGGGTGCTCTTGTATTTGGGGCATAGATGTTCAGGATTGTGATGTCTTCCTGGTAGAATTTTCCATTGATGAGTATGAAGTGTCCTTCCCCATCTCTTTTTATTAATTTTGGTTGAAAGTCTATTTTATCAGATATTAGAATGGCTACTCCTGCTTGTTTCTTGGGTCCATTTGCTTGAAAAGTCGTCTTCCAACCTTTTACCCTCAGGTAATGTCTATTTTTGTGCCTTAGGTGTGTTTCTTGTATGCAACAGATTGCTGGGTTTTGTTTATGTATCCAATCTGTTAATCTGTGTCTTTTTACTGGAGAGTTGAGTCCATTGATGTTGAGAGAAATTAATGACCAGTGGCTGTTAGATCCTTTGATTTTGATGTTGGCTGTGTTCATAAGGTTGTGTGCTTGGTTGCTTTTTGTTTTGCTGTAGTAAGGTTAATTACTTCCTGTGTTTTCTTGACAGAAGCTAATTTTCTTGGGTTGTATTTTCCCTTCCAGTATCTTCTGTAATGCTGGATTTGTGTGTAGGTATTGTTGAAATTTGTTTTTGTCATTGAATATCTTGTTTTCTCTGTCTATGAGGACTGAGAGTTTTGCAGGGTATAGTAGCCTGGGTTGACATCTGTGTTCTCTTAGGGTCTGCATGATATCTGTCCAGGCCCTTCTGGCTTTCATAGTCTCTGTTGAAAAGTCAGGTGTGATTCTAATGGGTTTGCCGTTATATGTTACTTGGCCTTTTTCCCTTGCAGCTTTTAGTATTTTTTCTTTGTTCTGTATACTTACTGTTTTGATTAGTATGTGGCAGGAGGATTTTCTTTTCTGGTCAAATTTGTTGGGTGTTCTGTAGGCCTCATGTATCCTTATTGGCTTCTCCTTTAACTTGGGGAAATTTTCTTCAATGATTTTGTTGAAAATATTTTCTGGGCCTTGGAGAAGGGAGTCTTCTTTTTCCTCTATTCCTATTATTCTTAGGTTTTGTCTTTTCATATTGTGTTGGATTTCTTGGACGGTCTGTGTCAGGAATTTTTTGGATTTAACATTTTCTTTGACAAAAAAGTCGATTTCTTCCATTGTATCTTCTACACCTGAGATTCTTTCTTCCATTTCTTGTATTCTGTTGGTTATGCTTACCTCTGTAGTTCCTGTTTTCTTCCCTAAATTCTTCCTCTTCATTATTTCCTCCATTTGTGTTTTCTTTAATTTTTCTAGTTCTATCTTCAGGTCTTGAGTTGTTTTGTTTACTTCCTTCGCCTGTCTGCTTGTATTTTCCTCTTTTTCTTTTAGTTCTGTGACCAGATCTCGCTGGCGTGTAGCCCCGGGCTGACGACCAAGAGCCTGGCGGAACAGGGATCTCTTCCTCGGTTTAGCCGGGTGAGTTAAAGCTGATTGAATCCCCCACCGTGGGGTATCCTCTCACCTGAGAAACACAACCACTTGTGTTTTATGGCCGTGAGTTCTGATTGCTGGTCACTGTGCCAATCCTGCTGTGCTGCTCCTCAGAATGAGAGTCCTCCCGGAGCCGCCATCTTGCCCCGCCCCCACTTATTGTTCTTAAGACCTTCTCTACAAATAAGCAGAGAAATAAGGAAAATCTCAAAAATTTATGTTACTGATAAATGAGATTATTTACATGTGGAGCCCACAGTAGGCTCTAAGAAATTGGCATAGTTCCTTTGAAATCATAAGCTAGAACAGGCTGGTTATGAGAAATGATCATTGTGGAACTGGCTAGACCGTTGGACAGTAGTTCTCAACCTCTGGGTTATGACCCCTTTGGGAATTGCATACCAGATATCCAACATATCAGACATTTACATTTAGATTCATAACAGTAGCAAAATTACACGTATGAAGGAGAAACATGGTTGGGAATCACCACAATGTGAAGAACTGTATTAAAGGGCCAACTCATTAGGAGTGTTGAGAACCACTGTTCTAGAGAAACAAAGGGAACTAATGGGAAGGTGAAGAGTTGAGAAAGGTGAGGATTAGGGGATGTGGGAATAACATGCCCCACGTACTTGTGTGGAAGTGTCTTTCCATAAGTCAGTGCCATGTAAAGTAAGCATATGTGATGAAAAATTTAAAAGAGAAAATGAATAAAGAAAATTAGTAATGTAATTTCTGCAATGATAATTTCTTTACTAATTGGCCAATGGTCATTTTTGTACATTTACAAGCTTGGTGGATGTAGTCCCAATTACTAGCTGGACAAGTTGTGATCATGACTTACTTGAATAGGAACTAGATATTAAAGGGGAAATGCTGTCCAAGAGATAGAATAGTTTATGTTTTTTTATTTTTATTAATTACAGTTTATTCACTTTGTATCCCAGCTGTAGCTCCCTCCCCCATCTCCTCCCAATTCCACCCTCCCCCGATTATTTTGGTTCTTTACATAAGTCAGTTGGTTGTCACAAATGTCTCATGAAAGAGGATGAACCAGGCATTCTTCACTGAGTTCTGTTAATCATTTCACCCTAGGTTTTCAAGATCTTATTCCAGGCTCACTAAATTCTCTCACTGTGATTTCTTTTGCAGAGAAAAATAGTCTCCTGATGGGGACATGAATGTTCTGGTCACCATGACAGTTATTAGTACCTGTAATTTGCTGAATTGCTAAAGTAGAACTGTCTGCTCATGAAAAGTTACTCTTGTAGTTTCTGTAGTGGTAATTTCTCACAGATTAATCAACTGTCATCATTCTAGCACTTTAACAACCTCTGCTAATATATAGTTTGAATGATGAATTTTCTTTCCTTTTTTGATAACCTACAAAGATGCGAATCAGAGCCTGAACTATGGTTCATTAACTAGGGTACTAACTGTAGTGCTTTGAGGTATATCTAGGACAGACTATATCTTTTCCAGCAGAATCATTGGAAGACTTTATTGATATTTTGTCTTAGGGAACCTGGAATTCAAAAATTCAGGCTTTTTGCATAAGGAACAAATAGCAGTTGAAATCATACTGAATTTAACTGATAAGTGCTTGACTGGGCTCACGAGAAGGTCCTCTCATAAAAGCTAGAATGAAGTTGAAGATGTAGGATTACAGTTGATATAGAACATCTCATATGCAGGGATTCTGCTACTCAAATGTTAACACAAATAGAAAAAAATCTTTACTTGTATATACAGATAATGGACAAAAGTCAAGTTTCATAAAATTCTCTCAATCTAAATATCCTCTTAGTCATGTAGAATGAATGAAAGAGCGATAAAGCAAAATTACTAACCATGCACTGATGGCTATCACTTCCCTAAATCTGAGACAAGGCAGCTAAGGGATATGTAGCCCTTGGATGCCACAACCCTAATAATTACCCATGCAATGACACTTGCATACCAGCTGTATACCAATGCTGGTGGTCCCTGGTTAGAGTAGAGAAGCTTTCACATTGGTGCTAGACCTATCTGAATGGACCAACGACTTCATACCTCCTCAGCCTGGCTCGTCATAAGACAATTGGTCGGCAGTAGTCATCAAGCCAGTATGGAAAGCGATTTTGTTGTGAGCTCCTGTACTTTCGCTGCCTCCTGTATGAGCCTCCTTTTGACTTTGCAGCTCTGCAGAATTCAAAACTGGAGGGGCAAATCCTTCCTCTCACCTTGCACTGCACTAAGTTGCCACTGTTTACACCTACTGTCAGCACCCACAACGTTAAATTATTTATTGCATTGTACTTCACACCAAATGGTGGCTAGTTCAGTAATGTTTTATTGGGTCAGCCATGTCTCTTTATCTTTGAAGAGCTATCAATAGGATGACTCTGGCACAAAGGGCTACTTTACTTTCTCCCTAGATTTGGGTATTTTATGACGAGATAAATATTACCTAATTCCTCAACTTGTTTATGCATTAATGCCACCTGGCATAGGTTTTTAAACAGCACAGGATATCCCAATCACCCTCTGTGGGGATAGTGCACCAACACTGACTTCATGGCACAGAGAAGCCACTCAGGTAAACAAAAACAACTGTAAATTGAAATAAACAACACACTAAATATTTAATCATAACATTCTCTCTAGCAATTACAACCCCCTCCCTGATTGTTTATTTACTTGTGTGCCTGTGTATGTGCGTGCACATGCTGTGGGCTATGATGCTTTTGTGGAGGTCAGAGGACAACTCGCTAAATCAGCTCTTTCTTTGCACCATGTGCACCCTAAGATCAAACACACGTAGCCAAGCTCTATGGCAAGTGCTTTTAACTATGGCTGCTTTGTTAGCTGTCTTTCTAAAAGTCTTTGAAGGGGGTTATCCTAGCTTCCTTTCTGTCAGTGTCATAAAATACCTGAGAAAAACCAACTTAGAGGAGGAAAGGGAATATTTTATTTTCTTAATCCTATAGTCCATCATTGTGGTGAGGTCAAAGTAGAAACTTCAAACATTTGGGCACAACATAGCTATACTCAAGAGCAGAGAAAAATGAATGCACACAGGCCTATTTGCTTGCTTTCTCCACTTTTACATAGCTCAGGACCTGCTGCCTAGGGATAGTGGTTCCCACAATGGGCGAGGTCTTTTCCCACATTAGTTAAGCTAATTAAGACAATCCTTCATAGCCATGCTCACAGGCCAATCTAACGGAGACAATCTTTCATTGAAGTCTTCTTTCTAAATGATTCTAGCTTGTGTCAGGTGGACAATTAAAAGTAACCATCACTGAGATATATGTATATCACCTTTGCATATTGTGACTGAAAAAAAAAAACACTTTCAGAGAGATGTGGAAAGTGCAAGTCTGCAAGAAGTCTTGTGCCACTGAAAGATAACATCAGTGAATGAGCTTTCATCCAGGATGACCTTCGACATGGACAAAGGAGGAATCTGTTGAGAAGTTTAAGTGCTTCAGGATGTCTGGCTTCCCTCAGCACTTAGAAATGCCCATTTTAGAATCATCCTTTACACTTGACATTCAGGAAAGAAATTTTTATTGAAGAATTACTTGATAAGATCTCTTGGCTGGTTCATCTGCTTTCAAGTTTCAATGGTAGCTAGGTGGCCTGGAAAAAGTGTGTGTGTGTGTGTGTGTGTGTGTGTGTGTGTGTGTGTGAGAGAGAGAGAGAGAGAGAGAGAGAGAGAGAGAGACAAAGAGACAGAGAGACAGAGAGACAGACAAAACAGAGAGAAAGATAGATGAGTGACAGAAAGAAAGCAAAGAGACAAAGAGATAGAGACAGAGACACACAGAGAGAAATATAGACAGATGATACAGACAGAGACAGATCTAGACAGAGGCAGAGAGAGATGCAGAGAATCAGAGAGAACTAGAGGCAGAGAGAGGAGACACAGAGAGAGAGAGAGAGACAGAGAGACAGAGAGAGGGAGGGAGAGGAGGAAGGAAGTGAGGGAGGGTGAGAGAGAGGGTAGAAGATGACATTTTTATATTTGTGTGAAGGTAGGTCTGGGAACATGAAATGTTATTTTATCCAGCACATTTCTTGTACAGAGCCATGAACCTGACCATAATTTATTCAGTGATTAATGCTTCACACAGAGAATTCACACTATTCAGAGCAGAGCTAACAGCATTGGCTTTGGCACAAACCACCTCACCACACTGTCAGATCTTTCTTTTTCTGCTTCTGAGACCCTAAGCAACTTCCTTGACGATCCTGTCTCACTTTTCTCATGAAGTGATAACATTAGCTTTTCCTTTATTTTTTCTCTTTTTTTTTTCTAATCATAGATTCTTATTTTATATATATTAATTCCAGGTTATTCACTTTGTATCCCAGCTGTAGCTCCCTCCCTCATTCCCTCTTAATCCCTTCCTCCTTCCCTCATCTCCTCCCATGCCCCTCTCCAAGTCCACTGATAGGGGAAGTCCTCCTCCCACTCCATCTGACCCTAGCCTGTCAGGTCTCATCAGGACTGGCTACATTGTCTTCCGCTGTGGCTTGATACATACTCACTTATGAGTGGATATTAGACGTATAATATAGGATACTAAGCTGCCTTGGACTACATCTGTGCAGGGGTTCTAGGTTATCTCCATGCATGGTCCTTGGTTGGAGTATCAGTCTCAGAAAAGACTGCTGGGCCCAGATTTCTTGGATATGTTGCTCTCCTTGTGGAACTCCTGTACCCTTCAGGTCTTTCTATCTCCCCCTTCTTTCATAAGATTCCCTGTACTCTGCCCAAAGCTTGGCTATGAGCCTCAGCATCTGATTTGATACACTGTTGAGTAGATTTTTTCAGAGGCCCTCTGTGGTAGGCTCCTGTCCTGTTCCCTGATTACTCACTCTTTCGATGTCTGTCCTGTTTGCCTTTCTGAGTAAGTATTGATCATCTTACCCAGGGTCCTCCTTGTTGCTTAGCTTCAGTAGTTGTACAGATTTTAGTATGTTTATCCTATATTATATGTCTAATGTCCTTTCCCTTTAAATGGTTGTTAGGATAATTACCTTGGCCAGTTTTTATAGAGCACACGGCCTACTGCAGCTTACCTTGGCCTTTACCTTTGTTCCCACAATCTTCTCACAGTCCAGTATCTGTTGAACTCTAGGTGGTAAATGTTTTTTAGAACATGGATTGTTATTTTAAAATATCTGCTAGTAAGTATATGATGTGTGCACAACATGTGATTTCTGGTATGTGTTTATCAGATATCCAGGGTTTGGAAATTTCTGGCAGAGTCAGGATGTTAGGGAAAGACTTGGATTTGTGTCTTTCTGGCCATCCATATATCTGTCCATCTTCTGTACTAGGCTGACTTGAGAATACAGGGAAAGGAAAGCTGTGATTTAAGTCAAAGTCAACAAGTGTTAGCATTTTTTTTTTCCCTGAATGGGACACAGTATTTTTTTTTCTTCTTCATTCCTTTCTCCAGTTCATTCAGTTACCAGCAGCCTAACCATTTACTCAAATCATGGATGCAAATTTCCAGTCTAGCTAAGGGCACTCATCAATGTGTTCAATTTGAGGTGATAAAGAAGCTTCTTTTTTTTTTTTTTTTTTTTTTTTAAAAAAATGGCTTTGTAGATATGTGGCTTAGTTACTAAGAAAAACGCTTATTTAAACAACACCACCGAATAGTTTCATTGTGTTCTCATGGTTGGTACAATCAGTTGTAGAGGATTTTTATCATCTCCTCAAACAGACTCCATATTCATCGGTAGTCATTCCTCACCTAGTGCAGTAGCGCTTTAAACTGCTTGTTGAAATCTCCATGAAGTAAGTGCTCCAGGACTGAGCACCCTCAGTAAGCCATGCAATATGTAAACTATTATGAGTGGAACATTTCCCCAGGAGCTAGCAATAGGGAGAACACTAAGTGAGGTGGCCAGCTAATCCCATCTCTCTGGGAACTGACATGATATGCTAGAGTCCACACACAGATGGGTTCTGGGTGAAGACCAAAGTACAGAAAAACCCATGTTAGTGACAGAGTTAGTCAGGCTTTCAGCCAGGTTACTAGTAAGTTGGGGATTGACATCTGTGTGACTTCAAAGCCTGTGTTTGTTAAAGGAGAACATGACATAAAATCTCAGTTGAATAAAACTTCTAGATGCTTCACTCTAGCCAGCTGTGCAAATCCCTGGATTTGCTGTCTTCTCAGCCAGCTGCCTCCTAAAAGATTTTTTTCCTGTTGTTTCCAAAGAAATTTAAAATAAACGGCCCAAAGACCCTTGGTTATCAGGAGCCAATGTAAACCCTTTTCTGCCCTGGATACAGTCAGCTTAGCCAATGGCATCTTTGTTAGCAGAATTATGGGGGTGGGAGAGCAGAGAGAAGAGTCAAAGGGTAATTAAAGTGACTTACATTTCTCTTTCTTCCTGCCATAATCCTAAGGATTTGAGTTCTTCAACAAATAAAATTCGGTTTGAGTTTTAACCTTCTTACATGAAAAGCCAGGTTTAAAAATAGCCGTTCATGCCCCGATGACTGTAAACAAACATTGGTGTATGGAGTCGACTGAAGGGCAACAGACATTACATAGCTCTGCAGGAATGTGGAATTTAATATAAACGGAGTAACTCTCCTACATATGTGTTCTGTCTTTGCTCTCTGTTGCCAGCAGAGTTCTTTGGGGGAAAGGAATCATCATAAAATGTTTGAGCTGAAAAGAACTTTAGAAATCATGGAGGCTTTGCTGCTTTGTTTCTGAAGTGGAGAGACTGAGAATAGCACAGTGCTAGCAGCATACCTACCGAGAGCCAGAAACAAGGGCAGAATTGTCCTATATCTCTTTTAAATTTTAGTAACCAGATCACTACAGAATCTACTTGAGCAGTATATATATTATGATATGTTAAATAAATGGAACATCCATTCATATGCCTCTGAACAGATTTCCTGACTGACATGCATACGAGATATGTCTGTTTGTTGGGTCTGGGTTCTTGGACACCTGCCTTTCACTACATGGTCAGTAAGAAAGTGCTCAATTTAATTTTTGAGAAACAGGGTTAGCTCTTCTCTATTGATTTGTCAAATGTCCCTGTGCACTAAGTAAGCAAATGTTTCGGATCTTAGTGTTTGATTGGTCCCCATCTGCTTCTCTTTTTACCTCCCTTTCTCTTCATTCAGAATGTTTTGTGGTATCCATATTCCTTTGTGTTCTTAAGGAGATTTGCTGAAAAAGTACCATCACATTGCATAACTTTTAGTTATTTTCCTCTTGCTATGATAACGTACCATGATCAAAGAAGACTGCAGATGAAAGAGTTTGATTGTGTTTAATGCCTCAGAGAGGTGGGAGTCCATGATGGCAGAATGAAAGAATGGCAGCTGGATCAGCAACTAGAAGGCTTACATCTTTATAGGCAAGCATAAGCAAAGAGAAAAGCAACTGATAATGCCATTGGTTTTTAAACCTTCAAAATCTACCTCCAATGACAAACTTCTTCCAACAACGTCAGACCCCTTACACCTCACCCTAAAGCACCATCAAATGGAGACTGCGAATGTAGATACATGAACTTTTAGGGAACTTTCTCATCCAAACCCGGATATAGTTCAGAGTGATCATTATGGTAAATATAGCTGTTCCCATTTACTGGATACTGTATTATACTTGAGACACTTTGTGAACATTGGCTTTTATTTTCATCAAAATCTTTTTTATTATGTTCCCTTTGTTAGGTCTGAATAAAGGAAGTTCAGAAAGGATGACAAATCTGAGGACCTCAGAGCTCAAAGTCACATCTTCAAAGCCTGTGCTCACCTCTGTTTTTATGTCACCTCACTGGTTATGATTACAAACATGCATCTCTTTTAGTGATGATCATAAAGACTTGAGAGAATAATGGGACTGATTTTGGAGTTGTAGAGCAATAGTCAAATCATAACTTTGCCATGTCTGCTGTGTGGTATTGAGGAGGCTTTGAGACTTTCCTCTGAACACCATTTCTCAGCTGAAGCAGATAACCAATAAACAACAGAGATAATAAGTTATGAGCTGTCAAATGAGCATTGTTGAAAGGTGACATGTACAACATTCATAGCAATGGAGCCTATAGGTATTAGTTATGTAAAGCTCCTTTCAATGGCCAGATAGAATAGGAGGGCTACAGATTCTCTCATGTGTGACAAGTCCTGATTTGACTGCCACCTGCACTGGATAAAAACATAGGTAAGATATTGATGCTGCACAATGAAACAAATTCTACTTCTTATTCCAAACCATGGAATCACAGTTTAAGGAGAGCATAAAAATACGCAGAGAGCAAAAAGAACTATTATGAACAGTGTACAGGCACAGCTTAAGTCAAGGAAAAAAAGTCAAGCTTTTCTGTAAGTACTCATTACTCTGAAAGCATTGTATTTATAATGACCACAAAGAATATCAAATTACATACAAATATTCATTCTGCCAATTTATTGAGGAGAAATATGTCAATAAAAATGTCATCCTTGAGGACACTACACAGCTATTCTGAGCTATAGAATGTCCTCCAACCTCCATTGTCTGGTCACTGCTCCAATAGCATTCACCAAGCCTGATATACTAGGAACAGCTAGGAATATCCAGACCTCTACTGTCGGGCCAATGGTCTGCCTCTGTTCACCAAGCCTGATAATCCAGGAGCATGCAGAAACATTCAGGCCTGTTCCAATAGGAATATTAAGCACAAGGTTGCTCATTGGATGCCTCCTAAATCAGGAACATCCTGGTTAGGTCCACCTTCCTGCTAACTGCTCGATGAGGAACATCCAGGGACAACCAGATGGCTAAAGGACAGTGTAAGAGCACAATCAACAAGAGCCAGGGCAACATGGCACCTTGAGCACAGATATCCCATTACACCATTACAGCAAGCCCTGATTTTCCTAACACAATTGAAGAACAAGAAAATTGAAGTTAAATCCAATCTTATAAGGATGATAATGGCCTTTAAAGAGAAAATGAATAAATCTCTTAAAGACATATAAGAAAATACAATCAAACAGGTAGAGGCCTTTAAAGAGAAAACAAATAAATCCCTTAAAGAAACACAGGAAAATACAAGCAAATAGGTGAAGAAGATGAATAAAACTGTTCAAGACCTCAAAACAGAAGTAGAAGCAATAAAGACAACACAAATGGAAGGAATCCTGGAGATGGAAAACCTAGGGAAGAGAACAGGAACAACAGACACAGGCATCAAGAGCAGATTATAAGAGATGGAAGAAAGAATCTCAGGCATAGAAGATAAGATAAAAAAAATTTGATACATCAGTCTAAGAAAATGTTAAGTCTAAAAAAAAGTTCTGACACAAACCATCCAGGAAATGTGGGAGGCTATGAAAAGACCTAACCTAAAAATAATAGGAATAGAAGAAGGTGAAGAGTCTTAGCTCCAAGGTCCAGAAAATATTTTCAACAAAATCATAGAAGAAAATTTTCTCAACTTGAAGAGAGAAATGCCTATAAACATACATGAAGCATATAGAACACCAAATCTATTGGACCAGAAAAGAAAATACTCCTGCCACATTATAATCAAAACACTAAATCTATAGAACAAAGAAAGAATATTAAAAGCTGCAAGGGAAAAATGCAGAGCTATCAGACTTACACCTGATTTCTCACCAGATGCTCTGAAAGCTAGAAGAGCTTGGACAGATATCTTGGAACCCTTAAGAAACTACATATGCCAACCTAGACTACTAGACAGAGAAAACAAGATATTCCAAGACAAAACCAAATTTAGACAATATCTATCCACAAAACCATCCCTACAAAAAAATACTAGAAGGAAAAGTCCAACCCAAGGATTTTTCAATCCTTGGTTTGAATCCAACTCCCCTCCCCCCAAAAAAAACCCCACAGGAAATAAATAATGCCATTCCAGCAAAAACAATAGAAGGGAAACGCAACACACACACACTAACACAACCAACATCAAATTAATAGGAATTAACACCCATTGAGCATTAATACCTCTCAATGTCAATGGACTCAACTCTGCAATAAACAGACACAGGCTAACAGAATAGAAGTGAAAACAGGACACATCATTCTACTGCATACAAGAAACACACCTCAGCAACAAAGACAGACATTGCCTCAGAGTAAAGGGCAGGAAAAAAGCTTTCCAATTAAATAAACCCAAAAAGCAAGCTGGGGTGACTTTTCTAATATCTAATAAAATAGACTTTCAACCAAAATAAATATAAAGAGATAGGGAAGGATGCTTTATACTCACCAAAGAAAAATTCCACCTAGATGGTGTCTCAGTTCTAAACATCTATACACCAAATGCAAGGGCGGCCATACTCATAAAAAAAAAAAAACATTACTAAAGCTTAACTCACAACTGAACCCCACACATTAATAGTGGGAGATTTCACCACCCCTCTCTCACCACTGGACATGTCATCAAGACAGAAAGCAAACAGAGAAGTAATGAAACTTAAAGTTGTGAATCAAATGGACTTAGCATTTGAATATAATCGACATTTCACCCAAACACAGAAGAATGCACTTTCTTCTCAGCATCTCACAATACCTTTTCCAAAATTGAACATATAGTCTGCCATAGCACAAACCTCAATAAATACAAGAAAATTGAAATAACTCTTTGTATCTTATCAGAACACTATCGATTAAAGCTGGACTTCAACAAGAACAGAAACAACAGAAAGTCTACAAATTCATGGAAAGTGACTATTCCATACTCAATGATCATTGGGTCAGGGGAGAAATAAAGAAATAAATTAAAGACTTTCTAGAATTCAATGAAAGTAAGGGCACATCATAACCAAACTTGTCAGACACAATGAAAGCAGTAGTAAGAGGAAAGTTCATAGCACTAAGCACCTTTATAAAGAAATTGGAGAGATATCATATTTGAGCCTTAATAACACACCTGAAAGCTCTAGAACAAAAAAAAAGCAAACACACTCAAGAAGAGTAGACAGCAGGAAATGATCAAACTCAGGGCTAAAATCAATAAAATAGAAACAAAGACTCAACAAAACCAAAAGCTGGTTCTTTGAGAAAATCAACAAAATAGACAAACCTTTAGACAAAATAACTAAAAAGCAGAGGTCCAGTATCCAAATTAACAAAATCAGAAATTAAAGGGGGGGGGGGACAACAGACACTGAGGAAATCCAAAGAATCATTAGGTCTTATTCAAGAGACTGTACTCTTTCATCTCTCCCTTCTTTCATAAGATTCCCTGCACTCTGTCCAAAGTTTAGCTCTGAGTCTCAGCATCTGCTTTAATACCTTGTTGGGTACTCTTTCAGAGACCTTCTGTGGTAGGCTCCTGTCTTGTTTCCTGTTTTCTCCTTCTTCCGATGTCCATCCTGTTTGCCTTTCTGAGTGAGGATTGATCATCTTACCCAGGGTCCTCCTTCTTTGCTTAGCTTCTTTAGGTGTACAGATTTTAGTATGTTTGTTTATTCTAGATGACTCTCAATTGAGGAATGGATAAAAATATATGCTACATAATTTACACAATGGAATACCACTCAGCTATTGTGGGAAATAGTAGGATCTGGAGAGGATGGGAACCCCACAAGGAGAGCAACAGAACCAGAAAATTTGAACACAGGGGTCTTCCCAGAGACTCATACCCCAACCAAATACCAGGCATGGAGATAGCCTAGGGCCCCTGTGCAGATGTGGTCCATGGCAGTTTAGTGTCTAAGTGGGTTACATGGTGATGGGAGGAGGGACTGCTTCTGGCATAGTCTGGTGGGCCTGCTCTTTGATCACCACCTCCCCCTGAGGGGAGGGCAGCCTTACCGGGCCATGGAGGATGACAATGCGGCCACTCCTGATGTGATCTGGTGGACTGGGATTGGAGGGAAGGGGAGGAGGGCCTTCCCTATTGGTGGACTTGGGGAGGGGCATGCATGAGGGGGGAGGGAGGAGGGACTCGGAGGGAAGGAGGGATAGGCTTATGGGGGGGTTGCAGGGTGGATAAAGTGTAATTAATAAAAATAAAAAAAAACAACCCCCCCCCGCAAAAACATCATATAATTTTCAGGAAAATGGATGTAAGTAGAAAATATCATCCTGAGTGAGGTAACTCAGACTCAGAAAGACACACATGGTATGTACTCACTTATCAGTAATGGATAATTACTGATACTAATTACAATACAAACACTAATAATGGATATTAGCCATAGGATAACCATGCTATAATCCACAGACCCAAAGAAGCTAAGAAGGGCCCAAGGGAAGATGCTTAAATCTCACCCAGGAAATAAAATAGACACCTGAAGTAGATGGAGGGAGAGAACTGGGTGGGAGAGGGCATGGGGAAAGTAAAGTGGTGGCAGGAATCAGGTGTAGGGAAGGTGTGTGTGGAGGGCAGACGGGGAGAAAAAACTGAAAATCATTAGGGGACTTCTCTTGGACAGGGGAGGCTTCTGCATGTCTATGGGAGTGACCCTAGCTGTGACTCCTAGCAGCAGAGGTTTAGGAGCCTGAAGTAACCACCTCCTGTAGCCAGGTGGGACTCCCAATGGAGGGAGGGGGACCCCAACCCATTCATAAAGCCTTCAATCCAAAGTTTGTCTTGCCTACAAGAAGTGCAGTGGTAAAGACTACGGAGCAGAGATTGAGGGAATGGCAAACCAATGACTGGCCCTGCTCGAGAACCACCCCATGGGCAGGACCCAACTGCTGTCACAGTAAATGATACTCTGCTATGCTGCAGACAAGAGCCTAGCATAGCTATTTTTTTGAGAGGCTTCATCTAGTAGCTGATGGAAACAGATTTAGAGACCCACATTTAGAGAATAAGCCAACCTCTGGGAGTTTTATGGAAGAGTGTGAGGAAGATTAGCAAGAGGTGGAAGGGTCAAGGACACAAGAAGACCTACAGGGTCAACTAACCTGGACCCATGGGGGCTCACAGAGACTGAACTACTAACTAAAGAACTTGCATGTACTGGGCCTAGACCTCCTACACATATGTAGCAGATGTCAGCATAATCAACCTGTAGGTCCCCTAACAATGGGAGCAGGGGCTTTGTCTGACTCTGTTGCTTGCCGCTGGATCCCCTTCCTCTAGCTGAGCTGTCTTGTCAAGCTCCAGTGGAAGAGGATGTGCTTAGTCCTTCTGCTTGAGGTGTCAGTGCAGATTGATACCCCTCGGAGGCCTCTGCTTTTCTGAGAAGGAGAGGAAGGAATGGGAGGGGTGTGAGGGTGGGACTGGATAGAGAGGAGGAAGGGGGCTGGAATCAGGCTGTAAAGCAATTAAATTTAAAAATAATAAAAATATTACCCTTATATTTATTTCTATTATCTAACTATCTCTGAGTCACGGAAAGGACCAAGACAATCCTGTCCAAGCCATCCTTATGACTTTATACTAGCTGCCTTGCTGGATACCTGGTAGAAGTTTAAAAAGTAGATGAAATAATAATAAAGATGGCTTAAGTCATGGGTCACATGTAGCAGTTATTGTGTTCAGAGCTCATATTAATACTTAATAATATTTAATTAATAATAATACTTAATTAATATTTAATTTGACAGCCTTTGCTTGTTTGAGACAGGGTGTCATATATATCAGGCTGGCTGTGTACCTGTGTAGGTACACATGACTCTGGGTCATATGATCCTCTTGTCTCCACATTCTGCTATGTGTTACTACTGCTCTTTCTGGTACTGGGGAAATTAAATCTAGGGCCTTGGGCATGCTAGGTAAGAAATGTACTGACAGCTACACTCCTAATTCCTTCACAATAATATCACATGTAAATAATTAACAAGATTATTTGTATCTTTTGTAGATGAAGACACTGAAAAACAGAGGGGTCAAGTTATGATTTCCTAATATGCCAGAGTCCGTACTCTCAGTTTGAAGTAGAACAAAGGAATAAATGAACAAATGGAAAACATATCTTCTGAATGACACCAGATGTCAAGTAGTGAGAAACTGATAGGGTCTGGATAGATTGGGACAAAAAAGTTACTTAGTATCTGTGGTCCTTGGATAATCCTTGGGCGGCGGGGGGGGGGGGGGGCGACATCTGGGCTCAGAATTCCTTAGGCAGAGGTGTCCATAAGAGCATCAGAAATAAAACCTGAGTGGTAAATAAAAGATGTGTTGAATTTTTCTTGCCTTCCTAATATACCTGGGCTTTTATGACAGCAATTCATATTATTATTTTCTTTAGGGTAGTAACTATCGACTCACTTTTCAAATCTAGGCTCTTGATCACTGCTCCATTTCAGTAAGACTATGGTTTTTTGAGAATGCTAAAATGCTCTTTTTTTTTTTTCAATCGTTGTGAATCTTGGATAATCCATTTATCCAGAGACCCATAAATGACACCAAAATTTAAGAAACGGATATAAAATGCATGTAATTGCACCTTGTTTGAGGTTCCTATACATTCTGCTGTTCTGTTTTAATTTTACTACCACAAGGTTGTGTTGTTCAATTGGCATTCTCAATACTAGGCTCACTAGGCTCACATGTCTGCTCACGGCAGAACAGCACAGTTTATAATCAGCATAGTCTCAGTGCATACCTCTGTTCTCTACAGAGTGGAGTGTCACTTAGCGAGTGAGACTGATTCTGACTCTCAGGGTTGTGACTGTGGTTTGGGAGGCGTTGTTTGCCATGAGCAAATGGGACACATCGAAATGCTACAATCACTTGCACTTCAGTCACCTTGCTTTAGTGCCACTGTCGACAGTAACCCAACAGAACATATTGTGTGAAAACACTTCCTCTTCTCTCAGATCCCCAAGCCATCTGGTGAGTCTTTTGTCTATTGCTTTTACAAATGGCAGGCTGACTGGTGAGCAAATTGTCCTGGAAGAAAGCAACTGACAGTATTTAGGACTCTTAGCTCCCTTAAACCAGAAAACAATAGTGAGAATGCCTAACTGGAAGCCTGGTGGAGCAGGTATTGGCATTTGTGATGGGAAGGATGGGTGTCATCTTTGAATCTTTATAAGATTAAACAATGAATATTTTCTCACAGAATCATGTAGACTTTCCCTGTAACAATTTGTGGTTAAAATTCCATGACAATTTCTATTTGTGGCAAGGTAACAGGCTTAAATTTTTGGCTCTGCTGACTTCAGTTTAGGAAAGCTGGTTTGTGGCACCGTTGCTCTCTAGCCACATCTTTTGATTTTAGCAAAAGAGGCACATGTGCAGTTAGAAGCTGTCCCAGTGTAAAGATGTAAAGGTAGGCACTCCTGTTACAAACAGCTTCTTAAAGTGATGCACACTCCGCTGGGGTCTGGGATCTTTGCTGGGAAAGGAGATATTTTCTGTTTTGAAAGGTGTTATATAGTGCTAATGGGATGCTCGAAGGAACTTTTCCATCTGCCTTCCCTTCATGTTCTCTGTTAATGATAGAAAGCAACCAGAGCCCCACCGAGCAGAATGGAAGCTTCTGGGGCTTCCTCGATTATCGTCTGGTGAAGGTATTAAATGGGAACAGTCACAGAGGACCTAATTACACAGAGCACAGGTTCTGTAATCAGGAAAAGCACTGTGAATGTTGGGTTTCTCTGCTTGTTAAGGGTGATGCTCGCTTCTATTAGCATGTTAGTGTTGGATTACATTGAAAATGAATATGGTGTTATGTTTGTGGCTGGGGATAACATCGTTTACTTGACTCCCGTGTAATGAATGTGTTTGCCCATCTCCCTTTTCTTGGATAGGTAGGTGCCTATTCTATTTCCTACATTTTGATGTCCAACAAGTCACAGCTACATAATTCCACACTTCCCTGAGGTTAACCCAATGTGGGAATTTCTGATGAGATTTTCTTGGAGAATGTTTGCAGCAGACTTTGGTGGCTGCTTAACTATTGCTTCATGAGAAGGCTAGTGTGTCAGACAAACATCAAACTCCACTCCAGTGCAGGAAGAGGTTAAACTCACTCAGTTCATCTTTGTGCTGACTTTCTTTCTTACAGCAGTCCCTGATCAGAAAGCATTTGAATCCTCCTCTTGGGCTCTATGCTTGAGTGATTTGATCCAGAATTTGTTGAGTACTATCAAAAGGCACCTGCTCAAAAGTGTTAGGTCAACATTCTTTGTTCTTTTCTCCAGCAATGGTTACTGAGTTCTTCATTTATTTTCCCCTGCTAAAAAGTTGCTCTAAATGTACAAAAAGTTGAGAAAGTTTCTTAGAAAAAAGGTAGGCAATAAACTTGATATTATTTATTATATAAACGATAGATTTGTATTCTATATGGAGAGTTATAAGAAAAAAATAAAAAGAGATGGACAAAATGGAGAAGATGGTCCTGCGATTCACAGAAGAGACAACTGTAATGACCAGTACATATGTAAAAAGTTATCTAATCTCGGTAGGAAAACATGAGGTATTGATCCCTTCCATGACAACACCTGGTAATGTTAATGCTGGCAAAAAATGTGAAGCAACACAAAAACACACACTCCCTGCTAGAAATTTCTGCAGTTTTCTAGTCACCATCTTAGACAGAAATATTCAATATCATGTATGCTTAAGGCTATTAATCTGTTACAATTGATTAATTATATTTCTAGGAATATTTCACTCAAACTTTTTGCACATGAACAAAAGTCTGACACATTTGTGTACAGAGCAACAGCAACAACAACAAAACCAGACCAATGAAATTTGAAAACAATTTTACTATTTATTGTCAAGACAATGAATGAGTCAGTGTAGTGTATGTGTAGAGTGAATATCAGAAAGCTTAAAATGTATGAATTAACATGATAAAGATGAATATGGAAAATTTGGAAAGTACAATAATCAAAGAACACAAGCTACACATGCATAGAGTTAATGATACCATTACTTTGTTCAGTTCAGAATATCTCTAAGCATTTTCAAAAATGCTTACAAATATTGTAAATGTATATACATATAGACTGAAGCCCTGACCTTAAGGCGGACAGAATTTTTTTTATTCACAGTTTGAGGGTACGGTCAATCATTACAGGGAAATCATGACATCCCAAGTATGAGGAAACTGGTCACAGTACATGTGTAGTCAGGAAGAAGGGGAGAGGGAGAGGGTCAGAGAGGACAGAATGGGAAAGGGAGAAGGGATAAAGAAAAGGGGAGAGGGGGAGGAAGAGATGGAGAAAGAAGAGAGGGAAGGAGAGAGGGGAAAGAAAGAGAAAGAGTGGGGGAAGATGAGGGAGAGGCGGAAGGAAGGAGGGAGAGAGGTTGGAGAGATAAATAAAAATAGAGGTAGAAGAGAAATTGGCTTTAGATTGCCTTCTGCTTTTATTTCCTTCACAACCATGCTAGGTGACTCAAGATTATATCAAGCTGATCGTGCTAGCCAACCCTTGCCTTTTCTCATTTGAAATATTCTATAAAAAGCTAGAATGTAGATTCTGAGATCTGTTTGAGAGTGACAGACTTACAATCATGCAGAGACATTTAATCCCTTGCTAATGACAGCTAGTTTCAGATTTTGCTCTGCCCCCTCCCCCACCTAGCCACACATTGGAATCATAGCTGTCTCACAAGTACCTCTTGTTCCGTAGAACCTTCTAGATGATTACAATCAAAACTGATATTTCATGAGCTGGAGAAATATTTGTCGTATTTGAACAATGGTATATATGAGTATGATAAGTTTTGTGCTAGTTTTTACATTGTTAATTTTGATGTGTTAAGTATTAAATATTATTATTTAAATATTAAGTATTTAATATTTTTATTAAGTATATTTATTTTATTCACTTTACAGCCTAACTTCTTCCCTCCTCTTCCCCAGGCCTCACCCTCTCACCCTCTTCTTCCATTTTCCCTCCACTTCTTAAGAGAAAAGCAGAGCTCTCCTCTGCCCAACAACCTACCTCAGCACATCAAGTCTCATCAGGACTGAGTGCATCCAGAAATATTTTCTATTTTTAACTCAGGGAAGTTGGTAACTTCTGCAACTCTCACAAAATCACCTCCTAAATGCAATTCTAAATTTAGAAGTGATTCCTGATCCAATTTATTCAAGGTTAACTTGTAATTGTAATTAGTTAAGTCAACATTTGTTTTGCACATAACTTATGAACAGGTCATCAAGAATACACAGAGGAAACAAAAAGACTTGGGTTCTTATCTGAAGTTTCACATCTTGGTTCAATTCCTGGTTGTGTATGTGTGTTTTCTCTTATATAGTAATTTAGTTATTAAACCAACAATTACTAAGCACCAAGCCTGAACTAGTTACATTATTTGAAACTAGGTATTGAAAGAAAAAACAGACACATAATTGTCTTGCATTTATGATTGAACCTGACTTGAGCTTAAAATAGAACCATATTCCAACAAAAGATATTTAGGCTGTTTCTCTCATGAAAGTCCATTTGGATTTTGTCTTCAAAATCAAATTTATGTAATTTCTAGAGCTTGTGAATGACAGAGAAGATTTTTATGCTTCGTGATCTTGCTTTGACAATCTGGGGAACATGGCTGTAGCATTCACACACATAGCTATCTTCGATTTCCTTTCATATTTACTTCTCCTTGTCATGAATTCAGTGAATCCTGGAATCACATTAATGGCTTCTTGACTTTGTAAGTACACCTCATCTTTTTGAAATTATGAGGACAATAGGACAAACTTTGGTATTTTTCTTTTTAAAAATATATTCATTTATTTATTAATTACAGTTATTCACTTTGTATCCCACCTGTAGACCCCTCTCTCATCACCTCCCAATCCTTCCCTCATCTCTTCCCATGCACCTCCCCAAGTCCACTGATAGGGGATTTTCTCCTCCCCTTCAATCTGACCTTAGCCTATCAGGTCTCATCAGGACTGGCAGTATTGTATTTCTCTGTGGCCTGGTAAGTCTGCTCCCCACTCAGGGAGAGGTGATCAAAGAGCCAGCACTGACTTCAGATCAGAGACAGTTCCTGTTCCCCTTACTAGGGGCCCACTTGGAGACTGATCTGCCATGGACTACATCTGAGCATGGGTTCTAGTTCTAATCTCCCTGCATGGCCCTTGGTCAGAAAAAACCACTTTGCCAAGATTTTTTGGTTCTGTTGCTTTCCTTATGAAGTTTCTGTCTCCTCCAGGTCTTTCTATCTCCTCCTACTTTCATATGATTCCCTGCACTCCGCCTGAAGTTTAGCTATGAGTCTCAGCATCTGCTTTGATACCCTGCTGGGTAGATTCTTTCAGAGGCCCTTTGTGGTAGGCTCCTGTCCTGTTCCCTGTTTTTTCTCTCTTCCAATGTTCATCCCATTTGCCTTTCTGAATGAAGAGTGATCTTTTTACCCAGGTTCCTCATTCTTGCTTAGCTTCTTTAGGTGTACAGATTTTACGATGTTTATCCTATATTATATGTCTAATATTAACTTATAAGTAAGTTAGGATGTGTGTCTTTCTGTTTCTGGGATACCTCACTCAGGATGATCTTTTCTAGTTGCTACCATTTTCCTGCAAATTTCATTATTTCCTTGTTTTTAATTGCTGAGTAATATTCCATTGTATAGATGTACAATTTCTGTTGAAGATCATCTGGACTATTTCCAGCTCCTGGATATTACAAATAAAGCTCTATGAATATGGTTGAGCAAATGTCCTTGTTGTGTACTTGAACATATTTTGGATATATGCCTAGGAGTAGTATAGCTGGATCTTGAGGTAGCACTATTCTTAATTGTCTGAGAAAGCACCAGATTGATTTCCAAAGTGGTTGTATAAGTTTACATTCCCACCATCAATGGAAGAGAGTTCCCCTTTCTCTACATCCTCTCCAGCATGTGTTGTCACTTGAGTTATTCATCTTAGCCATTCTGATGGGTATAAGGTGAAATCTCAGGGTCATTTTGATTTGTGTCTCCCCTATGGCTAAGGATGTGTAGCATTTCTTTTTCTTTTTTAATTCTTTATTAATTACACTTTATTCACTTTGTATCCCCCCCCCTGTGGTTCCCTCCTTCCTCCAGTCCCAATCCCTTTCTTCCTCCACCCTCTGCATGCATGCCCCTCCCCAAGTCCACTGATAGGGGAGGTTTTCTTTTCCTTCCATCTGATCCTAGTCGATTAGGTCTCATCAGGAATGGCTGCATTGTCTTCTTCTGTAGCCTGGTAATGCTGCTTCCCCCTCAGTGGGAGGTAATTAAAGAGCAGGCCAATCAGTTCATGTCAGAAACTGTCCCTGTTCCTATCATAATGGAACCCACTTGGATACTGAACTGTCATGGGCTACATCTGTGCAGGGGTCTTAGGTTATCTCCGTGCATAGTCCTTGGTTGGAATATCAGTCTCAGGAAAGACCCTAAGGTATTCCTCTTTTGAGAATTCTCTGTTTAGCTCTGTACCTCATTTTAAAATTGGATTATTTGATTTGTTGCTGTTTAACTTCTTTGGCTTTTTATATATACTGGATATTAGCCCTCTGTCAGATATAGGGTTGGTGAAGATCCTTTCCTATCCGCAGGCTGTCGTTTTGTTCTGACTACAGTGTCTTTTGCTTTACAGAAGCTTTTCAATTTCTTGAGGTCCCATTTATTGATTGTTGATCTTAGAGCTTGTGCTATTGGTGTTCTGTTCAGGACAATAGCCACAAAGGACATGAAGTTCCTTGGTAACGCTAAGCATGCAAGTCAAAGACTTGTATGGAAAAAAAGAAAGAAATAGATGAAGATATCAGAAGACAGAAAGATCTCCCATGCTCATGGCTTGGCAGAATTAATATGGCCATCTTACCAAAAGCAGTCTCACAATTCAATGCAATTACCATCAAGTTGCTAACACAATGCTTTATACACCTTGAAAGAAAAATTCTCAACTTTATATGGAATAACAAGAAACCGAGAATAGGTAAAACAATCCTCTACAATAAAAGATCTTCTGAATGTGTCTCCATCTCAAGCTGTACTATAGAGCAACAGCATTAAAAACTACATGGTACTGGCATAGAAACAGGCTGGTAAAACAACAGCATTGAACAGAAGACTCAGAAATAAACCCACACACTTATGGACATCTGATTTTTGACAAAGATGCCAAAACCATACAATAGAAAAATGAGAGCATCTTCAACAAATGGTGCTGTTATAACTGGATGTCTACATGTATAAAAATACAAATAGATCCATACTTATCAACCTGCACAAAACTAATGTCCAAGTGGATCAAACCCCTCAAAATAAAACCAGACACACTAAACCTGTTAGAAGAAAAAGTGGGGAAGAACCTTGAACTCATTGGCACAGTCTGCTTTCTTACAGCATCCCAGAATCACCTGCCCAGGGATGGCTCCACCCACAGTGAGCTGGGTCTTCCCACATCAGGCATAAATTCAAAGAAAAAGCAAAAGTAGAAGGAGTAGGAGAGGAAGGATGCATGGAAGGAAGGAAGGAAAGAAGAAAAGAAGTAGCACCATAGGATTATCCACAGGCTAATTTGATAGGGAGATTTTCTCAATTGAGGATCCCTCTTCCCAAATGAGCTTAGCTTGTACCACCTTGACATGAAACTAGTGAGCACAACCTCTACCCATCAGAGGCTTCAACTTGTGAAATGGAAATTAATTTGAAACGTAACACCGAGTTGCAAATGCCACTAAAGGGATTCCCTAGTCAAAAGCAGCCACCTGCATAAAAACTGTGAGTAATAACCATGCCACAGCTTGAGCACTATGCCATGAAGGTGAGTGCTAAGTTGTAATTGAGACTATAGAAGATTCCAGAAGCATGGGATGTCCTCTGTCAAAAGTCTCAGGGACAGAGAAAAGCCAGCCTGAGAAAGAACATGTATGACTTACAAAGCAGAGATGTAGAAGTTTCTTTTCCAAAAGGCACTGAAACCCAGGTGAGTCTATCATAAGCTCCAAATGCCAGACATGGAGGAATTGGTGTTTGTTTTATGAGAGTAAAGAATTATTTCTTGCTTGTATTACATATTTTTTACAGTGAACTGCTATTTTTATCCTCACGTTCTTTTCAAGAAGTAACAAAATATAGATCATCCCTTACTGATACCTGATATGTCTAGCAGCAGAGAGTAAAGATGTAGCCAAGCAATGTAGTGGTTCTGAGAGCTTCTGTTTGGAACTGATTTATGTTAATTTCTATGTTGCATTGGCCAAAGCAAGATAAATCTAGCCTTGGATATAAACAAATACAATATTCTCAAAACAAAGTTTTTCTCATTTGAAAATGAAATGAAGTGAATATAGATTTGCCTTTTCAGTACACATAAAAAAATTTCTATATTCTTCATCAGTACAAAAGATCAGAGGGTTGAGAAGAAGCAGCTCCCATCTATCCTTCATTTTTTCTAAATAATCTCTTAGGTCATATTCCATGATGGACTTTCAAGGGAGATATCAAATAAGTTGGGATTATGGCACTGGTAAATATGTGAACTCAGGAAAAAAGTAAACATTTTTTCTTAGCTTTTGAACCGGAATAAAGTTTAGATAGTAGCACTTTGTTGGTCTTATTGACGGTGATCTTTATTATTCTTAAGGTTATCTAGGCAGATACTGTATAATAATTCCTTTTTATAAGAGAAGGAGCTGATGGGCTGGTGATATTCCACAGGAGCTAAGGATGCTTGCCACCCTTGAGTCCAACCTCTGCCACCCACAATGTAAAAGCAGAGAACAAACTACCCACAAGTTGTCTTCTGACCTCAGTATCTGGGCTATGCTGTACATGTCCATAAGGGTACAAATGTATATGTTAGAACACACACATACACACAGATGTCGGTAGACTACAGATAGGTAGACAGATAGATAGTAGATGGTAGATAGTAAATAGATAGAAAGCATATAGAAATATAAATAGATGATAGATGTATAGATGGTAAAGATAGATGGTTATAGATAGATTATAGATAAGATAGGTAGGTGATTGATGGATAGATGATACGTAGATACAAAATAGATAATAGATGTAAGCATTGTGAAAAGAAGAAACAGAAATTTTACTGAAAATTTGATTTTCCCAAGATCACACATCTTGTAATTATCTGCCTATGAAGTTACTATGTGTTCTTTAAATGCTCCTAACTTTTTGCCAGAATTGTGAATGATACATGATGAAAAAAGAATAAATATACATACACACATACACAATATATATATATATAATCTTTTATTTTATTTTATTTTTTTACACTTTATTCACTTTGTATCCTCCCATAAGCCCCTCCCTCCTCCCCTTCCAATCCCACCCTCCCACCTCCTTCTTCATGCATGCTCCTCCCCAAGTCCACTGATAGGGGAGGTCCTCCTCTCCTTCCTTCTGATCTTAGTCTATCAGATCACATCTGGAGTGGTTGCATTGTCATCTTCTGTGGCCTGGTAAGACTGCTCTCCCCTCAGGGGGAGGTGATCAAAGTCCCAAACAAATCAGCTTTGAGAAAAGACTTGGCCCATGATAAATTACTCCATCTTGTATAGAATATCAACTTTTAGGCTGCAGCTTGCCTTGCATTATCCCACTTCATAAAACAACAGCCTTGACCTGAGTTAGTCCATTCTAAGTACAAATGCCAAGAAAGAACAATTCTACATCTTCTTTATACAAGTAAATAATCACCATCTGCCAGCACACCAGGAGACCCAACTGATAAATCATTTGTTCCAATAAATAATTACTTCTGTGATAAATCTAACCAGATCACAAACAACAGATGCAGGAGCTTATCAATCATGCCATATGGAACACCCCCCCCCCCAACATCTAATCATAAAAGGAGGTTCATCCCAATATGAACGATGGCAGACTGTTACCCAGTCAGCCATTGCAAGCTTCATTAAAGAAAACATCTACAGCAGAAGACCTCTACTTCCATCCCTAGGCTCTTACCCAAACACAGTTTCTGATGCACAGCCCACTCAGAACTGCCCTCCATCTAAACATGCATTTGACAGCTCTGCTCCATGAACATATCTTCACACATAGACCTTCCCTTTAATCTGGGTTAGTGCTCTGCCATAGTCTTCAGGTCCATCTCCTTTAATTCTGAAACCATTTCTTTAACATTCTGTAACAATACCATGAATAGACATATACTTTTCCATATGTACATATTGTATGTGAAATATAATGTGTAATCTTTGCATTAATGTAATTGATTACTATCAGAGTAAAACAATTGTAATCTCCAGTGACCAAATGAAATCAATAGTATTTGATGAATTAAAGAGTTGAGGTAACTTGTGAGTTTATAATTATTCAATAAAGCCCAATGTTATAGAAAGACAAAAACATGTCCATTTGTGCTTCTGACAAACAAACCACCATCCTTTTTTTTTTTGAATTTTATTTTTTTCTTATCAGTTACATTTTATTAACTCTGTATCCCAGCCGTGTCCCCATTCCTCATTCCCTCCCAGTCCCTCCCTCCCTCCCTCATCTCCACCGTGCCACTTTCCAAGTCCACTGATAGGGGGGACCTCCTCCCCATTCATCTGATCCTGTTTTATCAGGTATCTTCAGGACTGGCTGCAAAGCTCTCCTCTGTGGCCTAACAGGACTGCTCCTCCCTTGGGGGGTGGGGAGGCCAAAGAGCCAGTCATTGAGTTCCTGTTAGAAATAGTCCTTGTTCCCCTCACTATGGGAAACCAATTGGTTACTGAGCTACCACAGGCTACATCTGAGCAGGGGTTTTAGGTTACATTCATACATGGTCCTTGGTTGCATGTCAGTCTCAGAAAAGACCCTGTGCCCAGATATATTTGGTCCTTGTGGAGCTCCTATCCTTTCCTCATCAGACTAACTCCCCTTCTTTCTTATGATTCCCTGTACTCTGCCAAAGGTTTGGTCATGAGTCTTTGCTTTGAAAACACTGCTAGTTAGAGTCTTTCAAATGCGCTCAGTAGACTCCTGTCAATGTTTAATGTGCATCCCGTCTGTCTTTCAACACGAGGATTGATAATCTTACCCCATGTCCGCTCTCTTGATTATCTTTTTTAGGTGTATAGATTTCATTATGTTTATCATCTCTTATAGGTCTATATAAGTGAGTATATACCGTGTTTGTCTTTCTCTTTCTGGGATATTTCACTCAGGATGATCTTTTCTAGATCCCACCATTTGCCTGCAAATTTCATGATTTCCTCCTTTTTGATTGCTGAGTAGTATTCCATTGTGTAAAAATACCACAATTTCTGTACCCATTCCTCCGTTGATGGACATCTGGGTTGTTTCCAGGTTCTGGCTATTACAAATAAAGCTGCTACAAACATGGTTGAGCAAATATCCCTTTTGTGTACTTGAGCAAACTTTGGGTATATACCTAGCAGTGGTATAGCTGGGTCTTGAGGAAGCACTATTCCTAATTGTCTTAGAAAGCACCAGATAGATTTCCAGAGTGGTTGTACAAGTTTACATTCCCACCAGCAGTGGAGGAGGGTTCCCCTTTCTCCACAACCTCTCCAGCATGTGTTGTCCCTTGAGTTTTTCATTTTGGCCATTCTGATACAAACCACCATCCTTATCACTCTCTTATATAGTATATGTGTGTGTCAATACCCAAATGTGTCAACAGGTTCACAAAGCTCATTTCTTAAAAGAATAGGAGCAATTTTCTTATTTTCTGCATTTAAAAGTTTTCATGATGTATATACACTTTAGAATGAAAAATAAACACGCATTTGTTTGTGTAACGAGAGTGGATAAGATAGAGGTTATAAAGGGCAGGAGAAGTAGTTCAGCAGCAGAGCTCTTACAAGCATGCACAAAGCCCTGGAGATTTAGGACCTAGTAACTCAAAAAAGGAGTGAAAGAAATGAAAAGGAAGGAAAGACATGACAGATTAAAAATTATTACATGCATTTGAACAGTGAGCCAAAATAAGTCCTTTCTCCTCTAAGCTGCTTTTGTAAGAGTAATTAATCACAGCAGAATGAAAGAAACCCAGGATTAATATAATTTGCTTATTTATTACTTCTAACATTACTTTATTGAAACTTTAAATTGATAAGTTATATAAATATTTAAAATAAAAAAAACCATAATTCTAATTCTTAACACATGGTAGCTTCTATAAATATCCCTAAACTTTGATTTGTTTTGTTCACTGAAACTTTCTTTTTCATATTCAGTTTATGATTTTGGCCATCATGCTGCAAACTCTTTTAATTCAGAATTCAGGCTTACTCCATCTCTTGATTCAAACTATGATATTTAAACTATGCTCTCCCAGTTTGTTACAGAGGGGAAGGGACTGGATGATGGTTGACAGAGAGCAATGTTCAGTCAATCAAAACTGATTATGAGGTTCTTACTGTAGACCAAGGTATGCAATCCTCTGTACCCAGGACTGGTGAGCCTTTGCACTGCCCTTGCATGGACATTTTTTAAATAAACCAAAAATAAGTTAATTAATACTTTAAGGAACGGGTATCCAAGCAGAAGTAATTTTTCCCCAGGTAGACCCAGAGACTAAGCTGCTCCTTGCTCAGCAAGGAGTTCTGCCTAAGGGCCAGAAGTTTTTGGTTTTCACTTAAGTTCTCATGGCTCACTTTCTAATACTCAGGATCTTTCTTGATGTTAGAAAGATGAGGAATGCATTCAGAAATTGTGGTACATTTACACATTGGAATACTACTCACCAATTAAAAACCAGGAAATCATGAAATTTGCAGGCAAATGGTGGGAGCTAGAAAAGATTATCCCGAGTGAAATATTCCAGAAGCAGAAAGACACACAGGGTATATACTCACTTTTAAAGTGGTTATTAGACATATAACATAGGGCAAACATACTAAAATCTGTACACCTAAAGAAGCTAAGCAAGAAGGAGGACCTTGGGTAAGATACTCAATCTTCATTTAGAAAGGCAAATGGGATAGACATCAGAAGAGGGTGAAAACAAGGAACAAGATAGGAGCCTACCACAGAGGGCCTCTGAAAGACTCTACCCAGCAGTGTATCAAAGTGGATGCTGAGACTTATAGCCAAATTTTGGGTAGAGTGCAGGGAATATTATGAAAGAAGGGGGAGAAAGAAAGACCTTGAAAGGTCTGGAGCTTCACAAGGAGAGCAACAGAACCAAAAAATCTGGGCCTAGGGTTCTTTCTTGAGACTGATACTCCAATCAAGGACCATTCATGGAGATAACCTAGAACCTCTGCACAGAGGTAGCTTGTGGCAGCTCAGTCTCTAAATAAGTGTCCTAATAAGGGGAACAGGGGCTGTCTCTGACATGAACTCAGTGGCTGGCTCTTTGATCACCACCCCCTGAAGGGGGGTGGTGGTGCAGACTTACCAGGCCACAGAGGAAGACTACAAAAGACAGTCCTGATGAGTCCTGATAGGCTAGGGTCAGATGGAAGGGGAGGAGGTCCTCCTCTATCAGTGGACAGGGGAAAGGGTATGGGAGGAGATGAAGGAGGGAGAGAAGGCGGGATTGGGAAGGGACAAGCATGGGGCTATAGCTGGGATACAAAGTGAATAAAGTGTAATAAAAAATTTTTCACTCCAGTGTAATATTAAAAAGCAAAAGCAAAAACAAAAACAAAAACAAAATCAAAACAAACAAACAAACAAACAAACAAAAATACCAAAAACAGGCTAAACAAGAGGCAAGCTAGTTGGAGCAGTCCTTCAGAGCTTCTGTTTTAGTCTCTGCCTCAGAGTTCCTGCTCTGCTTTCTTTCTGTGATTGACTGTGATATGGAAATGTAAGTAGAATTAACACTTTCTTCCCTAAGTTGTTTTTGGTCTTTTTTTTCCTCAGCAACAGAAATTCTAAAGTCTGTATGAAGATACCTGATAAGCTAGGGTCAGATGAAAGGGGAGGAGGTCCTCCCCTATCAGTGGACTTGGAAAGGGGCAGGGAGAAGATGAGGGAGAGAGGGTGGGATTGGGAGGGAATGACAGAGCGGGATATAGCTGGGATACAGAGTTAATAAACTGTAACTAATAGGTAAAAAAAAAAATTAAAGAAAGAAAGGCAGTGAATGATAATAACACCACATTGGAGATGTAGGGTTGTCCTAAAATTTCCTTGACACAACCACTTGGTTCACTTCTTTCTAATTCAGCTTGACTCTGATTCTTAGGAAATGGCCAGAATGCAGCCAGATCGTTAGAATGTAACTCTAAAGGCCTCTATCTCAGTTACTGAGTGCTGCTTCTTCCCCTGTAAACCCTCACGATTTAGACCTTTCTGCCTCTATTTCTACTGGTATTCCGGTGTATGAAATTCCCTACAGAATGGCCCACAAGGCTCTACTTATGGTACTCCTGTTCTTCTCTAGACTTCATCTTCGATGTCTTCCACTTTTTTTTTTTCCTAGAAACAGGTTCCAGGTTGTCCAAAGATATGGACAACATGGCCAGATTTATCACAACATTATCCCCAATCCTTGTACCACTTTTTTATATTAGTTACTTTTCTCCTTGCTGTGACAAAATGCTAGATAAGAGCCACTGAAGGAACGAAGTATTTATTTTGGCTCACAGTTCAAGAACAGCTTTTATCATGGTGGAGAAGGCCTGGCAACGAAAGCAGCTCTGTTTGTGGTGGAATAAACAGGAAGCATCATGTTAATTTATGTCTGTGATCAAGATGCTGAAAGAGATATAAGATGATATTTAGCTTTCTTCTTTATATTCAGTATCTCACACAGTGGCACAGTGCCGCCGGAATTTAGTATAGGTCTTTCCTCCTCAGTACAATCTTTCTGGAAATGCTTTCATTGATACCCCTCAGACCTGTTTCCTAGATGATTGTTAAGTCCAGTCAAATTGACAATGACACTTTCATTCTTCCCTCCCTCTCTTCTTCTCTCCCTCCTTTCCTTCTTTACTTCCTTCCTTTCTTCTTGGTTTCCTTCATTCCTTCCTTCTCTACCTCCCTTTCTTTATTCATATTACCAACATTTACTGAGTACTTAATGTTTATTACTTTGATTCTTTGAGTCAACATTTGTTTTAAGCATATCACATGCAGTAATGCCAGATTCAGAAAAGTCCCAATATACACCTTCTTCATGAGATATTATGAACATCAAATAAAATAATGTAGATGGGAAAGTTACATGAATGCTTTGGAATGCTATTAAGACATGAAGGATTATTATTATCCAATCTTTAATATCATTTCTTTGTAACCCAATATTCTCGTATTTTTCAGTCAATTGACAGTCACAAATATTTCCCAGGACTCCCCAGGCCTGCAATTAAGAAACTGGAAACATTCATAAACATACAAGTAGACTAATTAGTCCCTAATTAGCTAGCAGACTGAGTATCATAATCACCCTAAGATAGATTGGTTAATGTCATGGAAGGGAAAGAGGAGTTTGGCTACATTATATTATGTCAAAATTTACATAAATATTTCATTAAAATATTTAATGGAATTTGCTAGTCTGAGCCATGGCTAGCCAGGCAGTCAGTGGCATTTATGAGACCTAGCTTTTCTTTGGCAGTTTGGATATGAAATTAACAGATGATCTCTTAATGTGCTTGAGGAACACTTGAGGATTTTTATTGTTCACTCAATCTTCATGGTCTGTCTGTCTATCTATCTGTCTATGAATCTATCATTAACATCATTATCTATATCTATCTTCTATGTATGCATCCTATTAAAATGAAGGATTATTTTTATCCAGTTTTAATTTCCAATATTATATAGCACTTATTGTGTACTCACACACATATACATTGGCAGTTTAAATATGAAATTAACAGTATATCTTCTAATTTGTTTGAAGAGAAGCAGACGATCTTCATTGTTCACTCAATAAAGAATTTGGCAGTATCAACAAATCTTGCACTTGAAGAAACTATCCTGAAATGACTCTGATAAACCCTAGGTCAATGAAAACAATTTACCTACGTTCTTTGTAGGACACTTAGTTATTCTTGCCTTTCAACTTGGGTATTTATTTCATGCCCCCTTAATGAAATTTTTTTTAGATTTCAGAATGAGCCAAACTACTGATCCCCTATGTTAAGGCTCAGTGGTGTTGTGGTTCAGCTTTCACCATTCTATGGAGCTTGAACAATCACTGACCTGACAAAGTCCCCAACTACAGATCATCAACTAGACCTGTGGCCCAAGCAATGGGCTTCCAAAGGGGAGGCATGTGATGGGGCTTGTTTCTTTGTCCCAGCTTCCAGCTCTCGTATTTCCACATTTGGAAACTTGGCTTATTTATAGCATGAGCACATGGTAACTAATGAAAACAGTGAAGTGAGCACTTACTAATTTAAAACAAAAATATCCAATGTCTAGCTAATATAGGATTCCTGGAGTTCTTTGGTGAACATATTTCTTTCTGAACTAGTGAGAGAAACAATCCTGGGGGGACTTTAATGCATTTAGGGTGTCTGTCTTAGTGACTCTTGGTGGTAAGATATAATTTTCATGTCAGATATAATTTACAAATGAAAATATGCACACCAAGGAGGACGGATAGCTAAACTTTTCCTCAAATAACCCTTTATTTGGATAAAGCTGGAAGCTGTCAGTTCTTGCTATTGCTTCTAGGTGATCCACAGCAACACCGTGCTGATGGTGGCAGAGAAGATCATGCTGTAGGACAGTCCTGAAGGATTTCTAGCAACTCACTCATGAGTTTTTATATACTTGCCTTTTATTTGCTGTTTAAGTTTTTGATAATGGTCTTTGCATTAATTTGTAATTTCTTAGCTCTATTTTCTGTTTTTCTCAGTAACATTAGATCTTTGAAATGCTATTTTAAGCAAGTTTCTGTCCTTGATTTCAACCCTGAGTTTCCTACTTTGCCTACAGTAGCTTAAGCAACATGCCACACCTGAATCCACTTTATTGGATGAGGCAATTATTTATTACCCTCCCCTTACAAGCTTCTGCATATGCAAATCCACATTTTTGGGTGGTTTTATCATTTAAAGTCCATCTCAAAGACATCGTGGATTGAAGGCTTGTATCCCAGATGGTGAGCCTATTCATTGAAAGGTACATGGATAGTCGAGACTTTGACTTTATTAATTAATTAATTATTTCAAGGATTCCTAATTTGATGATATTATTGGAAGACAGTAGAAATTTTCAGAAGTTGGACCTATTCAGAATTAATAGATCAGTAATATCATGTTTATGGTGGATATATCTTGTCATTGTTTCCTTGTTCAGTTCTTTTTATTTCCTGCCCACCATACAAAAAGTAACCCCCTTTTTCTCTGTTACTTATATCATAATATTCTGACTTGCCTCGGGCTAAAATCCTGAATTCATCTGACCTCGGAGAAGCATCTGAAATCATGAGCCAAAATAATACGATTATTGCTTGAATGTGAGAGATCTGTAGACTCATGCGTTGACTACTTTGTTCAAGTTTTTGATAATTTGTGAAGCCTACTTTGAGGAAGCAAGTCACTTTAGACTTGTCTTTGAAGAGTATGTCTGGTCCCAATCTCCTCTCTGTGTTTCATGTCCACCACATAGTAAGTAGCCTTTGCTACATACATTCTCTGCCATGATGGTTTGTTTCACTATGTACTCAGAATCTATAAAACCGAGAGTGTGGACTGAATCCTTTGCATCCATGAGTCAGAACAAATAATCCACCCCTTTAAGATGTTTTGATATAGACACAAGAAAGCAACTAATAACTGAAATATTAATAATTTCCATAAGAATGTCGCTTGTTTATAATTTTAAAATAATATATTTTTATAAATTCTTAGAGAATTTCATATCATAATAATCAACTCTACTTGTCTGAAACTCCTGTCAGATACACCTCCCCACTTTATGTCCTCTTTCATTTAGAAGATACCATTTTGCAGCAGATGTCTTGGTCCTGTGCCTCTTATAATCTTCCTGGGCCCTCTTCTGCAGTGTTTCCTTACTCTGACGTGGAGGGAATATGTTGTGAATGTATTAATTGGTCTCAGACACCCCAAAGACAGTTGATATCTGCATTTTGACAAGTTGTGGCTTTCTGTCATGATTTCATCAGCTGCAAAAAGAAGCTCTTTGATGTGGTGTGAAAGCTACACTTACGGGATAGAAAAATAAATATTTAGATGCAGCTAGACATTGTTCTGGTTTAGGAAACTAAACCAGATGAGTTCTCCTCTAGGTTCCATGGCCACACTAGCCACAGGCAGTTTGGTAACTTTATAGTAGCAGTCATAAATTTCCTCCGACTGAGTGAGTTTTAAATCCAATTAGGTGACAGTTGGTTACCTCTAGGATATAAGTGTCATTATTACATTAGATTTTCATATAGTTAAGAGAACACGTAACTAGATTATCAAGGCTGTTATTGTTCACTCTAGTTTTTCCTGAGAGAGGTTGGTTCAATTGAACATAGACCTGTTTTTTTTTTAAGTCTCCTGTACTCCATGCTTATTTTGTCTGTTTTTAGCTCAGATTTTACGGATCCCTTTCTGTCAACCGTCTAACTTTTACGACTCGTTAATAACGTATTTTCATGTCTATTCATTTTGTCTCTTATCAACAATCTCTCAAAGTAGAAGCCACGGCAGAGCAAGTAAATGCTTCATTTAAGCAGGTTAATGAATCTCCTTATATATCTTGTCTGGAGAAGTCAGAGCAACCAAGAGACCGCATAGTAAGTATCTCTAGGCAAGAAGGTTGACGAACATCAAAAAACAGACATGGAAACAGAATCAACAACAGCAAGGGGATGACTTGTTGAAGATGTTCGCTCTGCTTGTGGTGAGCTCCAGCTCCTGCTTGCATTAGTCTCAGAAAGAGTGCCTGAGATCAAAGCAGTGGAGAACTGGAACCAGGGTTATTCTCATGTGAGGTTTCATGCATGATGGTAGACAGGGGCATCACCCATCGATCCATAGGCATCTTGCTCTGCTCTCTGTGCTCCTGCAAATGCTTCTGAAGAGACGAATTTTTCTTCAACAGTTAGCACCTGGCTTTGATGGCAGCTGTGACAAGGCTGTGCTGCCACTTGCTCCTGTCATTCCCCAGCACACACCTGGGCAGGTACTGCATCCCCCCTCATGGGGCAAATTCAGTCCATGACATATTTCTGTAGTGACTATATTTCAGTAATAATTCTAAGACTATACAGAACTGTAAGCAAACAAAATTAGTTTGTGTTAGTAATAAAATGTGGTTCACAAAGACTATAACATTTACCATTTGTCCCTTGTAGAAAATGCTTACCGACCTCTGATTTGAAGTATGGCTTTGTTTTAAGCTATAAAATGGTATCATATCTTACTTATGAAAACTACAAACTTATTTAATTTTCAGATATATGTTTTTAATCCTGGTGTGTGTGTGTGTGTGTGTGTGTGTGTCTGTGTATATGGTTTCCTGTTTGTGTGTTTTAGTCCTTTTATAAAATTAGCACAGCAGAAGTAATACATTCGTTTTCCAAGTAGATGGAGAATTAATTTATTTCTATATTTTTTTTACTATGAAAAAAATGGAAGAAATATTGTACTTTTTGCACACAGGAATTTTTCAAGGGATATGTTATTGGAAGTAGTAACAAGTTTGTTAGAAATATGTATTGTTGATGCTGCTGCTGCACAGGATTAAATCATTCCTGAAGGTAGTACCATATGTCTCAAGACATATTTTGAGGTAAAGTCAAGTACCTTCAAGCTTCAGCACCCCATTCTCATAGAATATAGTAAACCCCTGTCTTAATGACCTTCAACTTTCCATTGTCTTCCTGCAACAGTCAGACAATAGCCATTTAAAGACCCTCGTGTGCTGAAAAAGTAAGAGTGTTCTGAAGAGGTTACTTGCAATGATGCCAAAGAAAATGTCTGTTAGCCAGTGCAGAAATGATGGAGGAAGAAGGGTTTCTCAAAGGGGGGTTGTCGAGAGAACGCTGAACAATATTTGACTTCAAAGAAACATATAGAGACAGGTGCTCTGTTTTGGCATAGACAGTTTTGTCCTCCATATACTTTCTGCAGATGTGTTGGTGATGCTGTGGTCAGGGACCACTTCCCTCTTGGTATACAACTCCAAGATCTGACTGACAAAAAGATCTTTTAGGCCAACTGCAAATGCAATAATGAAGAATTTATTGAGTAATCATAGTAAATTCATTTTGAGCCACAGACTTGGGCCAAGGCAGAGGAAAGGAAATAGCAAAATGATAAATGAACAAAGAACCTTGCTTCATACTGTCATTGGAGTACTGAGTGTTTGGCATGAAATCCTATAGGCATAAGCTCTTTTAAGTTCTCTATAATCCATGTGATCTAAAACATCATACATGATTAGAATTAAAGTGGATGAGCCCATGTGATTGATTCCAAGCTTTCCGTCCTTTGAGTGTGTTCCTTGGATGCCGTGAATATTCTTTTCACCTGCAAAATGAAGGGATTTGAGTAAATAATATTCTTTACTAACTACAGACATGTTTCTTATTTTGCACTAACTTCTGCCTCAGCTTGTAGCCCATCACCTCCTGCCTGGACTACTGCAAAAGGCTATTGACTAGCTTCTCTGGCTTCAGTCTGTACAGTACTGTCAAAGGGATATTCTTACATATGGAGGTGAACCTTTAAAGAGGTCTTTTGATGTCAGTTAAAATTCATTCACATACCATGGAGAAGGTGGCTTATATAACTTCTTCCTGGTCTTCTGGATTCAAGTCAACTCCTTCCCAAATGTCTATACTAAAGTGGACCACACTGTTCCTTGAATCTTTGCTTCTTACACTTCTACTGTTAGGAATTTGCAATCAGAGCATGGAATATCTCACAAAAGTTCCTGTAGCTTATTTGCCTTGGAGAATAATTAGCATCGATTGATGCTATAGAGTTGAGTTTGTTTCTACATTATGAGATACAAAGATCTGTGTGGTAATCGTGGAAACACCTATCTTCTTAGAGGCTTTGCTGTGCTGTGCTTGGAGCTTAGATGACACCTAGATTTGCTAAGTAAAGCTGCTCTTTGGATGGAAACACTTGTTTAGAGACTAATCAATTAGGCTTCATAAATGAACCTTTAATTAAGAGGGGATCAAAGGAAATTGTAAAGCATAGGTGGAATTATAAAGATAACCATGACACAGAAAAAGGTCAAATGGGGATTATATGATCGAGATATACATAAAGTATGAGTAGTTGCGATGGTTTTTATAATATGACTGACTTCTCAGTGTAGAAGCAGAAAGAAGAACAAAATCAAGTGTCTTGAATACCATTCCACACATCTGCCAAACACTGTTGAGAAAAATGGAACTTACCAGTTCCCACCAGCATGGCAGTTTTTTTAGAATTTTTTTATTTTTTATTTTTTACTTTAAGTGGTAATAGTTAATGCGATAGGGAGAAGGAGAGATGTGAGTGTGAGGATCAAATCCATTAGTGACTGTCCTATGATCAGGTGGCTATCACCACTCTGTCACCTACTTTGTTAAAGAACAGGGCAGAAATGAAGTGTGAGGCTTTGCTCCCACATCACACCTGCTTAGCGGGCATTAGCAACTGATGTTGATATTGACTCACTAACTCCTCCCATGAAGCAAATGTAAATCAGCTGGAGATGGTTTCTGAGGTCTTACCACCTGAGAGTCCTTGTACCTTGGACACCCTGAAAATCTTACGAAAAACAAGGGGAGCTTTTGACATGTCATGGTTTCTCTGATTCTTTTTCCTTTTGTGTTGATCAGAGGAGGATGATTCCTCTCTAAGTTGTCACTCAAATGTCACATTAGAGTGACAGAGCAGAGGCCACTAGGAAACTTAGCATGGGCTTTCCATCAGGCATGATGTATGATGTTCACAGTGTAGATAGCTAATTCAGAAACGATCTTGACAGCGGGGAGATATTAAAACAATAAATAAGAACATAACATGAATCAAAAACCAAACTAAATCCGAAATCACCCAAAGTGCAGACGTACTTCCTTCAAAAGCGATACTCAGATAAAAGTCTGGTACTTTAACTAATATCAACACATGATGGGGAAAGACATCTTGCATACAAGTTCATCAGTAATAATAGGAGATAACCTGCATGTTCATTATAACTTTTCTCCAGCTTCTGCCTTCAGCATCTAACCTGTCATAGCCTCTGGGAAGTGTTAACACATGAGGCTGAAGCACGTAAGACACAGAGAACAATCCAATGTTCTAATTTAGACTCATTCTTCCCAGAGATGCAGTGTTTCTTGGGAGAGTATTAGACAATTTCTTAGTAGTTTCCAAATAATTGACACTTGCAAAACCCTGGAAAGGAAGGCAGAATGAAGAATGTTTCCCTATTAGAAGAAATTGATTCTCCATTTCCTCAGGAACGTTGTTGGAAATTTGCTATGTGTTGAGCTCTGACTTTGCAGATATGAACAGGACAGAACTTAGTAATGCCAGTGTAGAGGGGGAATAAACTGAAGTTGTTTTATGACGGTGCTGTGACTGGAACACATCGGTTGTATCTTTGTGTTGAGAATTCTGGTTGGGATCAGTTCAAGTTCCTGGCACACCAGCTTTCAATTCTTTCCAATATGCAACTACAGGTGAATTCTTTCTGGTTCCTATAATTCTGCTCAGGTTCCTCCCATTGTTAATACACCCAAGTTACTAACTCATTTCCCTATCTCAAATCTTAGGCTACGTATGAGTCCTTATCATACCAATACAACCTTCTGCCTGAGAATCATCTCAAAGCTAGAGTTTGGTTTTCTGGATTCCTTGTTTTATAATAAGTCTTTGAAGTTGGGGATTATGCCATATCCACATTTATAATGAGCTTCATTAAACAGCAAAGTTCTTGCCTGTTTCAATTTTCATATACACACATATGTAAGAATACACACATGTGATGTATATATCATAGGAAAAGCCTTACAAGTTGATTACAACATTTTGTTTTTGATTAAATTTTTATTTTTTATATTAATTACAGTTTATTCACTTTACATCCCAGCTATAGCCCCCTCCATTATTCTCTCCCAATCTCACCCTTCTTCCTCTCCTCCCATGCCCCTCTTCAAGTCCACTGATAAGGGAGGTCCTCCTCCCCTTCCATCTGACTCTAGCTTATCAGGGCTCATCAGGACTGGCTTCATTGTTCTCCTCTGTGGCCTGGCAAGGCAATTCACCCCTCAGGGGAAAGTGATCAAAGAGCCAGTCACTGAGTTCATGTCAGAGACAGTCCCTGTTCCCCTTCCTAGGGAAACTTGGATACTGAGCTGCCATGGGCTACATCTGAGCAAGGGTTCTAGGTTATATCCGTGTATGGTCCTTGGTTGGAGTATCAGTCTCAGAAAAGACCCCTGTGCCCAGATATTTTGTTTCTGTTGCTCTCCTTGTGGAGCTCCAGTCCCCTCCAGGTCTATCTCCCCCTTCTTTCATAAGATTCCCTGCACTCTGCCTAAAGTTTGGTTATTTTCAGTTTCTTTTCTTTTCTTTCGTTTTTTTTTTTTGTTTTTTTTTTTTTTTTGAAGGCTCCTATGAATGGCTCTCCAGTTACTGATGGTGGAGCTAGAAAACAGGTAATCACAGTAACTTTTATAGTTTTTATAGTTTTATAAATTTTTATAGTTTCCTGAGGATATTCATGAAAGAACACTTCTCCCTTCTGTTTGATTCTAAACTACTTCCATATCTTATGTATAGCACCAAGAGTGAAGAGTGATTCCTTTTGGAAGAAGAGCAAATTTAATTTTTTTTTAATTTTATTAATTACACTTTATTCACTTTGTATCTCCTCATAAGCCCCTCCCTCCTCCCCTCCAGGTCCCACCCTCCCCTCTCCCTTCTTCATGCATGCTCCTCCCCAAGTCCACTGATAGGGGAGGTCCTCCTCTTCTTCCTTCTAATCTTAGTCTATCAGATCTCATCAGGAGTGGCTGCATTGTCATCTTCTGTGGCCTGGTAAGGCTGCTCCCCCCTCAGGGGGAGGTGATCAAAGAACAGGCCAATCAGATTATGTCAGAGGCAGTCCCTCTTCCCATTACTATGGAACCCACTTGGACACTAAATTTTTATTTAATTTTTTTTCTTTACAACTTATTCATTATTTATCCCTATTGAAGCCCCCTCCCTCAACTCCCCTCAGCCCCACCCTCCCTCTTCCCATCATCCCCTTCCCCTAGTCCACTGAAAGGGGGAGTTCTTCCTTATTGTCATCTGCCCAGAGCTTGTTAAGTCTCATCAGGACTGCCTGGATCCTCTTCCTCTGTGGCCTGGCAAGGCTGCATCACCAGGGGGAAGTGATCAAAGAGCAGGCAGCAGAGTTCATGATAGAGGCAGCCCCTGCTCCCCTCACTCGGAGATGCAGATGGACACTGAGATGGGGATCTAGGTGCTCTGATTGCATGACCCTTGCTTGGTGCATCAGTCTCTGCATGACTCCCTGGGCTCAGATCCTTTAGCTTTGTTGGTTTCCTTGTGGGGCTCCTGTCCCCTCCATGTCCCTCTATCTCCACACCCTTCTTCTATAAGACTCCCTGTTCTCTGTCCAAAGTTTGACCAAGAGTGAAGAGCAGATTTTGAAAATAAGCTGTAAGCCTAAGATTTGACTATGTTAGGAGAGTTTTGGCATGAAGAGTTTTTTCTCCTCTGTTCAGAGAACAGTTAGGTGGGCATTTTCATGTGTTATTGAAATTTAGAGGCAAAGGAAAGAGGGGAGCCTGAGTCCTTTTGTTTTTCTCACATACCTGATCCCACATTCCTTTCTGTCCCAAAGAAATGGATGAGTTGTTTCCAGCTTCTGGCTATTACATATAAAGCTGCTACAAACATGATTGAGCAAATGTCCTTGTTGTGTACTTGAGCATCTTTTGGACATATACTTAGGAGTGGCATAACTGGATTTTGAGGTAGCACTATTCCTAATTGTCTGAGAAAGTACCAGATGAATTTCCAGAGTGGCTGTGCAAGTTTACATTCCCACCAGCAGTGGAGGAGGGTTCCCCTTTCTCTACATCCTCTCCAGCATGTGTTGTCACTTGAGTTTTTGATCTTAGTCATTCTGATGGGTGTAAGGTGAAATCTCAGAGTCATTTTTATTTGCATTTCCCTAAAGATTAAGGACATGGAGCATTTCCTTAAGTGTTTCTCTGCCATTCGATATTCCTCTATTGAGAATTCTCTGTTTAGCTCTGTACCCCATTTTATAATTGAATTACTTGATTTGTTACTTTTCAACTTCTTTTTATTTTATTTTATTTTATTAATTACACTTTATTCACTTTGTAGCACCCCTGTGGTTCTCTTCCTCCTCCCATCCCAATCCCTCCCTTCCTCCACCCTCTGCCTTCATGCCCCTTCTTAAGTCCACTGATAGGGAAGGACCTTCTTTCCTTCCTTCTGTTCCTAGTCAATTAGGTCCCATCAGGAGTGGCTGCCTTGTCTTCTTCTGTGGCCTGGTAATGCTGCTTCCCCCTGAGGGGGAGGTAATTAAAGAGCAGGCCAATCAGTTCATGTCAGAGACAGTCCCTGTTCCTATTACAATGGAACCCACTTGGATACTGAACTGCCATGGGTTACATCTGTGCAGGGGTCTTAGGTTATCTCCATGCATAGTCCTTGGTTGGAGTATCAGTCTCAGGAAAGACCCCTGTGCTCAGATTTTTTGGTTCTGTTGCTCTCCTTGTGGAGTTCCTGTCCTCTCCATATCTTACTGTTTCCCACTTTTTTCCTAAGATTCCCTGCACTCTGCCCAAAGGTTGCCCATAAGTCTCAGCATCTGCATTGATAGTCTGCAGGGCAGAGCTTTTCAGAGGTCCTCTGTGTCAGGTTCCTGACTTGTCCCCTCTTTTCTCCTTCTGATGTCCAGCCTCTTTGACTTTCTGGATAGGAATTGAGCATTTTAGCAAGAGTCCTCTCTCTTGATTTGTTTCTTTAAGTATACAGATTTTAGTAGGTTTATCCTATATGATACGTCTATATGAGTGAGTATATACCATGTGCATCTTTCTGCTTCAGGGATAGCTCACTCAGGATGATCTTTTCCAGATCCCACCATTTACCTGCAAATCTCATGATTTCCTTGTTTTTTATTGCTGAGTAATATTCCATTGTGTAGATATACCACAATTTGTGCATCCATTCCTCCACTGAGAGGCATCTGGGCTGTTTCCAGCTTCTGGCTATTACAAATAAAGCTGCTACAAACATGGTTGAGCAAATGTAACTCCTTTAGTTCTTTATATATACTGTATATTAGCCCTCTGTCAGAAACAGGGTTGGTGAAGGTCCGTTCCCAATCTGTAGGCAGTCATTTTTTTTCTGATGACAGTGTCCTTTGCTTTACAGAAGTTTTTCATTTTCATGAGGTCCCATTTATTGATTGTTGATCTTAGAGCCTGTGCTGGTGTTCTGTTCAGGAAGTTTTCTCCTGTGCCAATGAGTTCAAGGTTCTTCCCCACTTTTTCTTCTAAGAAGTTTAGTGTGTCTGGTTTTACATTGATGTCTTTGATCCACTTGGACTTTAGTTTTGTGCAGAGTGATAACCAGATGTCCCTCAACTGAGGAATGGATACAGAAACTGTGTTACATTTACACAATTGAATATTACTCAACAATAAAAAACAAGGAAATCATGAAATATTCAGGTAAATGGTGGGAATTGGTAAAGATCATCCTGAGTGAGGCATTCCAGAAGCAGAAAGACACACAGGGCATGTACTCACTCATAAGTGGATATTAGACATATAATATAGGATACACTCACTAAAATCTGTACATCTAATGAAAATAATCAAGAAGGAGGGCTGGCTAAAATGCTCAATCCCCATTCAGAAAGGCAAAGAGGATGGGCATCAGAAGAAGGAGAAAACAGGAAACAGGAGAGGAGCCTGCCGCAGAGGGCTTCTGAAAGGCTCTACCCTGCAGGGTATCAAAGCAGATGCTGAGACTCATGGCCAACCTTTGGGCAGAGTGCAGGGAACCTTATGAAAGAAGTACAAAATAATAAGCCCTGGAGAGGACAGGAACTCCACAAGGAGAGCAACAGAACCAAATAATCTGGGCACAGGGGTCTTTTTTGAGACGGATACTCCAACCAAGGACCATGCATGGAGATAACCTACAACCCCTTCACAGATGTAGCCCATGGCAGTTCAGGACCCAAGTGGGTTCCATAGTAATGTGGACAGGAACTGTCTCTGACATGAACTGATTGGCCTGCTCTTTGATCACCTCCTCCTGAGGGGGAGCAGCCTCACCAGGACACAGAGCAAGACCATGCAGCCACTCCTAAAGAGATCTGATAGACTAGCATCAGAAGGAAGGAGAGGAAGACCTCCCCTATTAGTGGACTTGGGGAGGGGCATGGGTGAAGAAGGGGGAGGGAAGATGGGATTGGGAGTGGATGAGGGAGGGAACTACAGGGGGGATACAAAGTGAGTAACTTGTAATTAATATAAAAAAAGAAATGGGTAAGACATTTTTTACAGTCTTATTCACTAAAAACAGGATGGAATAATAAGGCCTGATGTGTGCCATTTCTAGTTGGTTTTCTGGAAATAGAACTAATGGCTCATACAAGTGTTTCCTTTTTAGGCTGTGTGGAACCTTAAGGTTTTTAAGGCAATCATCATCCAATAAAGTGATCATGAAAATGGTGTAATTCTGCATGTATGGCCTTAATTATCACTAGTTCTTGGAGGAGATGAAATTGTCTGCACACACACACACACACACACACACACACACACACACACACACACATAGTATTCTTCTCCTCATACATTACATCTGACCTCAGTTTCTAGTTTCCTCTCCCTCAACTCACAGTCCTTCCCCCACCTCCCCTCTTCTTCAGATTCACTCCTCCTCTGCTTCACCTCAGAAAAAAGCCAGCCCTCCAGAGATACTGATCAACACTGCTGCAAAATTTACAATAAGACTAGGCACATACCCTTGTATCAAAGCTGGATGAGGCAACCCCGAGGGAGAAAAAAGGTCACAAGTGCAGGCAAAAGAATCAGAGACACCCACACACTCAGTGTTAGGAGTCCCACAGAACAGCAAGCTATTCAACCATAACATATATGCAGAGCTCCCAGCTCAGACCTATGCCGGCTCCATGCTTGTCAGTTCAGTCTCTGTGAGGCCTTATGAGCTCTGTTTAGTTGATTCTGTGGGTCATGTTCTAATGTTTTTCATGAAAGTTGCCTTTTTTTAAAAAAAAATTGGAAATCAATCTAGTGCTTTCTCATACAATTAGGAATAGTGCTTCCTCAATATCCAGCTATACCACTCCAGGCATATATCCAAAATATGCTCGAGTACACAACAAGGACATTAGTTCAACCATGTTTGTAGCAGCTTTATTCGTAATAGCCAGAACCTGGAAACAACCCAGATGTCTCTCAATGGAAGAATGAATACAGAAATTGTGGTACATTTACACAGTGGAATACTATTCAGCAATTAAAAACAAGGAAATCATGAAATTTGCAGGCAAATGGTGAGATGTAGAAAAGATCATCCTGAGTGAGGTATCCCAGAAGCAGAAAGACACACATGATATATACTCACTTATAAGTGGATAATAGACCTATAAGATAAGACAGCATAAACATACTAAAATCTGTACACCTAAAGAAGATAAACAAGAAAGAGGACCCAGGGTAAGAAGATCAATCCTTACTTAGAAAGACAAATAGGAAGGACATTGGAAGTAGGAGAAAACTAGAAGCAGGATAGGAGCCTACCATAGAGGGCCTCTGAAAAATTCTACCTAATAGTGTATCAAAGCAGATGCTGAGACTAATGGCCAAACTTTGGTCAGAGTACAGGGAATCATATGAAAGAAGAGAGATTTAGTAAGACATGGAGAGAACCAAATACATCTGGGCAAAGGGGCTTGTCTGAGACTGATTCTCCAACCAGGGACCATGCATGGATATAACCTAGAACCCATGCTCAGAAGGAGCCTATGGCAGCTCAGTATGCAAGTGGGTACCCTAGTAAGGGGAACAGGGACTGTCTTTGGCATGAAGTCTATGGCTAGCTCCTTGACTCCCCTCCCCCCAGCCCCCTGTGGGAGGAGCAGCCTAGCTAGGCCACAGAGGAGGACATTGCAGCCAGTCCTGTTGAGACCTGATAAGCTAGGTCAGACAGAAGGGGAGGATGACCTCCCCTATAAGTGGACTTAGAGAGGGGCAAGGAGGAGATGAGGGAAGGAGGGTGGGATTGGGAGGGAGGGTGAGGGAGAGGGCTACAGCTGGGACACTAAGTAAATAAACTGTAATTAATATAAGAAATAAGAAATTATATCAAAAAATTATTATTATCATTTATTACAATTTATTCAATTTGTATCCTGGCTGTGGCCCCCTCTCTTGTCTCCTCCCAATCCCATCCTCCTCCTCCAATGCTCCTCTCCTAGTCCATTGATAGAGGAGGTCCTCCTCCCCTGGTATTTGACCCTAGCCTATGAGGTATCATCAGGACTGGTTTCATTGTCTTCCTTTGTGGCATGGCAAGGCTGCACCCCTCAGGGAGCTATGATCAGAGAGCTTGCCACTGAGTTCATGTCAGAGAAATTCCCTGCTCCCCTTACTAGGGGCCCCACTTGGAGACTGAGTCTATGGGCTACATCTGAGCAAATGTTTTAGGTCCTCTCCATGTATTGTCCTTGACTGGAATATTATTCTTTTCAGGACCCCCAAGGCTCAGTTTTTATGACACTGTTGGTTTTCTTTTGGAACCCCTTTCCCCTCCAGGTCTTTCTATATCCCCGCTTTTTGTTAATATTCTCTGCACTCTGCCCAAAATTTGGCTATGAATCTCAGTCTCTGCTTTGATACCTCAATCAGTAGAGTCTTTTAGAGGCCCTCTGTGGTAGGCTCCTGTCCTTTTCCCTTTTTTCTCTTGCTTCTGATGTCTGTTGCGTTTGTCCTTCTGAATTAGGATTGAACATCTTCCATAGGGTCTTCCTTGTTTGGATTTTTTTTTTAATTTTTATTTAACTTTTATTAATTACACTTTGTTCATTTTGTATCCCCCCCATAAGCCCTTCCCTCCTCCCCTCCCGATCCCACCCTCCCTCACCTTTCTGCATGCATGCCCCTCCCCAAGTCCACTGATAGGGGAGGTTCTCCTCTCTTTCTTTCTGATCTTAGTCTATCAGTTCTCATAAGAAGTGTCTGCATTGTCATCTTCTGTGGCCTGGTAAGGCTGCTCCCCCCTCAGGGGGAGGTGATCAAAGCAGGCCAATCAGATTATGTCAGAGGCAGTCCCTCTTCCCATTATTATGTAACCCACTTGGACACTGAACTGCCATGGGCTACATCTATGCAGGGGTTCTAGGTTATCTCCATGAATAGTCCTTGGTTGGAGTATGAGTCTCTGGGAAGCTCCCTGTGTTCAAATTATGCAAAAGACAAAAGGGCTGAGAAAGAAATTAGGGAAACAACACCCTTCACAATAGCCACAAATGACATAAAGTACCTTGGTGTAACCCTAACCAAGCAAGTCAAAGACTTGTATGAAAAAAATTTCAAGTCTCTGAAGAAAGAATTAGAAGAAGATATGAGAAGATTGAAATATCTCCCATGCTCATGGCTTGGCAGGATTAACATAGTAAAAATGGCCATCTCACCAAAAGCAATCTACAGATTTAATGCAATTCCCATCAAATTGCCAACACAATTCTTTACAGACCTGGAAAGAAAAATTCCCAACTTCCTATGGAATAACAAGAAACCGAGAATTGCTAAAATAATCCTCTACAATAAAAGATCTTCTGGAGGTATCTCCATCCCTGATCTCAAGCTGTACTATAGAGCAACAGTTATAAAAACTGCAAGGTACTGGCATAGAAACAGAATGGTGGATCAATGGAACCGAACAGAAGACCCAGAAATAAACCCAGACACTTACGGACACCTGATTTTTGACAAAGATGCCAAAACCATACAATGGAAAAAAGATAGCATCTTCAACAAATGGTGCTGGTCCAACTGGATGTCTACATGTGGAAAAATGAAAATAGATCCATACTCATCACCCTGCACAAAACTGAAGTCCAAGTGGATCAAAGACCTCAACATAAAACCAGACACATTAAATCGGCTAGAAAAAAAGTGGGGAGTACCCTAGAACCCATTGGTGCTGGAAAAAACTTCCTGAACAGAACACCAACAGCACAGGCTCTAAGAGGAACAATCAATAAATGGGACCTCATGAAACTGAAAAGCTTTTGTTTGGATTCTTTAGAAGTATAAAGTTTCGTATGTTTATTCTATATCATATGCCTTATATCCACTTATGAGTGAGTATAAAACATGCGTGTCTTTCTGCTTCTGAGTTAACTCACTTAAGATAGGCTTTTCTAGTTCCCACCATTTCCCTGCAAATTTCATGATTTCCTTGTTTTTAATAGATAATTAGTACTCCCTTGTGTAAATGTACCACAATTTCTGTATTCGTTTCTCAACTGAGGTACATCTAGGTTGTTTCCAGATTCTGTTTATTATGATGCTTCAAACATGGTAGAGCAAAAGTCCTTGTTGTATATTTGAAGATATTTTGGGTATATGCCTAGGATTGGTATAACTGAACCTTGAGGTAACACTATTCCCAGTTTTCTGAGAAAGCACCAGATTGATTTCCAAAGTGGTTGTATAAGTTTACATTCCCACGAGCAATGGAGAAGGGTTACCCTTTTTCTCCATATCCTCTCCAGCATGTGTTGTCATTTGAGTTTTTTTTTTATTAATTACACTTTATTCATTTTGTATCCCCCCATAAGCCCCTCCCGCCTCCCCTGCCAATCCCACCCTCCCTCCTCTTTCTGCATGCATGCCCCTCCCCAAGTCCACTGATAGGGGAGGTTCTCCTCTTCTTTCTCATCTTAGTCTATCAGTTCTCATCAAAAGTGGCTGCATTGTCCTCTACTGTGGCCTGGTAAGGCTGCTCCCCCCTCAGGGGGAAGTGATCAACGAGCAGGCCAATCAGATTATGTCAGAGGCAGTCCCTCTTCCCATTACTATGTAACCCACTTGGACACTGAACTGCCATGGGCTACACCTGTGCAGGGGTTCCAGGTCATCTCCACGAATAGTCCTTGGTTGGAGTATGAGTCTCTGGGAAGTTCCCTGTATTCAAATTATTAATTACACTTTATTCACTTTGTATTCCCCATAAGCCTCTCCTCCTCCCCTCCCAATCCCACCCTCCCACTCCCTTCTTCACTCATGCCTCTCTTCAAGTCCACTGATAGGGGAGGTCCTCATCTCCTTCCTTCTGATCTTAGTCTATCAGATCTCATCAGGAGTGGCTGTATTGTCATCTTCTGTGGCCTGGTAAGGCTGCTCACCCCTCAGGGGGAGGTGATCAAAGAACAGGCCAATCAGATTATGTCAGAGGCAGTCTCTCTTCCCATTACTATGGAACCCACTTGGACACTAAACTACCATGGGCTACATCCGTGCAGGGGTTCTAGGTTATCTCCATGCCTGGTACTTGGTTGGAGTATGAGTCTCTGAAAAGACCCCTGTGTTCAAATTTTCTGGTTCTGTTGCTCTCCTTGTGGAGGTCCTGTCCACTCCAGATCTTACTATTTCCCACTTCTTACATAAGATTCCATGCACATTGCTCAACAGTTGGCCATTAGCCTCAGCATCTGCTTTAATAGTCAGCAGGGCAGAGCCTTTCAGAGGCCCTCTGTCACTTGAGTTCTTGATGTTAGCATTCTGATCAGTGTAAGGTGAAACCTCAGGGTTTTGTTTTTGTATTTGATTTGCATCTCCCTGATGACTAAGGACATTTCTTTAAGCGTTTTTCTTCCTTTTGATATTCCTTTATTGATAATTCTCTGTTTAGCTCTGTACCCCGTTTTTTAAATTGGATTACTTGATTTGCTGCTGTTTAACTTCTCGAGTTCATTATATATTCTGGATATAAGTCCTCTATCAAATATAGGGTTGGTGAAGCTCCTTTTCCAGTCTGTAGGCTGTCGTTTTGTTCTGACAACAGTGGCTTTTGCTTTACAGAAGCTTTTAAGTTTCATGAGATCCCATTTATTGATTGTTGCTCTTAGAGCCTCTGATGTTGTTGTTCTGTTCAGGAAGTTGTCTCCTGTGCCAATGAGTTCAAGGCTCTTCTCCAGTCTTCCTTCTAAGAAGTTTAGTGTGTCTGGTTTTATATTGAGGTCTTTGATCCACTTGGACTTTAGTTTTGTGCAGGGTGATAAATATGGATCTATTTGCATTTTCCACATGTACACATTCAGTTAGACCAGCACAATTTGTTGAAGATGCTATATTTTTTTCTATTGTATTGTTTTGGCTTTTTTGTCAAAAATCAAGTGTTTGTAAGTGTGTGGATTTGTTTCTGGGTCTTCTATTGGATTCCATTGATCCACCATTATGTTTCTATACTAGTACCAGGCAATTTTTATTACTATTGCTCTATAGTATAGCTTTAGATCAGGGATGGAGATACCTCCAGAAGATATGTTATTTTACAGGATTGTTTTAGCAATTTTGAAAACCTGCCTGTTTTTAAAGGCTGAAACATATTAAAATTTTAGGAGCATCACATAGTTCCTTTTCATAGAAATTGAACAACTTGAGCTCATGTACCCAAATTTCTTGGAGAACATGCAGATCAGATCTCTTTCATTTCTCTGTAATATATGTAGATAAGGTAGTTAGGCTATAGCTTAAAGTATTAACTATCATTCCCTTTCCTCATGGTGCTTGTAAAACCATGAACTGATGTCTTTTCAAACTTGGTTGGATATTAATAGCTTTCAAGGGTTCCATGGTAGTTATCATTTTCAGGAGATTAAGTTTATAACTATATATATATGGTTTAGCATCATTAGAAATGTCTAATTTCATGCTAAATCAATGTATCCCTAAAGGATTACATACTGCTAAAACAGTGTCTGTGGAGAACTGGTACAGATCATTGCAGCCACCAGCACCCAACATCCATTCACGCTTCAGATGATAGAGCAATGACTTATAATGGGGACACATGCTCAGCCTCCAGTCATGTTTAATATTTAGAGATACTTTCAATTGTTACACTTGGGGAGGAGCTGTTTTAGTATATTAGAACCCAGGGTGATGCTTTACCTTTCCCACTGCACAGGAAAGCCTTCCATAATAAGGAACTTATGCAGACCAAGTATGTCAACACTATTGAACTTGTGAGACTTTGAGATAGGTATATTTCATGGAATTTCATATGAAACATACGGTTTTCATTTATTATTAGAGACAGAATCTGGAATGGCCCTTTGGCAAGCTATTTCATGCCTGACTACTTTGGAATAAGGGCTTCCCTTAGCTTGTATTCCTTTGGAAGCAAACTCTAAGATGTGGGGTAGTAGACAGAAGGTATTAGTTTAGGCCCTTGGGATCAATGAGACTGGGTGGAGGGAGATGATGAACTATCTGGACTGTTGCAAACACCATAGATAAGATTAACCCCCTCAGAGTAGTTTCTAATTGGAGTATGAGTTCAAGTTTACCCAAAGGGACATTATTATTTGGGGGGTATTTTCATTTTTTAATTTTTTTTTACAATATATTAACTTTGTATCCCAGCTGTAGCCCCTCTCTCATCACCTCTCAATCCTGCCCTCTCCCTTGATTCTCCTCCCATGCCCCTCCCCTAGTCCAGAAACATTATTTTAAAAGGAGTTGAAACACACACTGATGGTTACTCACAGGCAAGGGGACACCTCCATGCAGCTTATGTGGAAGCTGCTGAGTGCATCAGAACCTTCTCCACAGGACTGAATACAGGTAGAGGTAACCCCTCTATTATACAACCCAAGGAGTCACTTGTAATTTTATTTCTGCAAAATTCAACTTACAAGGCTCGTCAGTGAGATTTTTTATGTATAGAAAATTTATTCAAGGCTGCATAGAATGTGTTGAGCAACATTTTTAGTAGACTGCAAATCACTTGTCTCTATCACTGTGCCATTTTTTTTGGTCTACGACCATTACTTCCTGTTCCCTCTTCTTCTTTCCCCTCCTTACTTTTTTATTGTTTATTTTTATTTGTTTTTTACTTTTATTATTAGTTACATTTTATTAACTCTGTATCCCAGCTGTATCCCACTCCGTCATTTCCTCCTAATTCCACCCTCCCTCCCTCATCTCCTCCCTGCCCCTTTCAAAGTCCACTGATTGGGGAGGACCTCCTCCCCTTTCAACTGGTACTGGTTTATCAGGTATCTTCAGGACTGTCTGCAAAGTCCTTCTCTGTGGCCTAGCAGGACTGCTCCTCCCTTAGGGGGTGGGGAGGTCAAAGAGCATGCCATTGAGGTCATGTCAGAAATATTCCCTGTTCGCCTTTCTAGGGTAAACCAATTGGTTACTGAGCTACCATGGGCTACATCTGAAAAGAGGCTCTAGGTTATCCATTCATGGTCCTTGGTGGAGTATCAGTCTCAGAAAAGACCCCTGTGCCCAGATATTTTTGGTCCTTGTGGAGCTCCTATACTTTCCAAGTCATACTAACTCCCCCTTCTTTCATATGATTCCCTGAACTCTGCTGAAGGTTTGGTTATGAGTCTTGGTATCTGCTTTGATACACTGCTAGATAGGGTCTTTCAGGGGCCCTCTGTGGTAGGCTTCTGTCCTGTTACTTGTTTTCTCCTATATCCAATGCACATCCCATTTGTCTTTCTGAGGACTGATCATCTTATCCGAGGTCTTTCTTGTTTATCTTCTTTAGGTGTATAGATTTTGTTATGTTTATCATATATTATAGGTCTATATGAGTGAGTATAAACCATGTTTGTCTTTCTCCTTCTGAGATACCTCACTCAGAATGATTTTTTCTAGATCCCACCATTTGCCTGCAAATTTCATGATTTCCTTGTTTTTGTTTGCTGAATAGTATTCCATTGTGTAAAAATACCACAATTTCTGTATCCATTCCTCCGTTGAGGGACATCTGGGTTGTTTCCAGGTTCTGACTATTACAAATAAAGCTGCTACAAACATGGTTGAACAAATGTCCTTGTTGTGTACTTGAGCAAATTTTGGGTATATGCCTAGGAGTGTTATAGCTGGGTCTTGAGGAAGCACTATTCCTTAATTTCTGAGAAAGTGCCAGCCAGATTGATTTCCAAAGTGATTATACCAGTTTACATTCCCACCAGCAATGGAGGAGGGTTCCCCTTTCTCCATAACCTCTCCAGCCTGTGTTATCATTTGAGTTTTTGATTTTAGCCATTTTGATGCATATAAGATGAAATCTCAGGGTTTTTTTTATTTGCATCTCTCTGATGGCAAGGATGTCGAGAATCTCTTTAAGTGTTTCTCTGCCATTCTATATTCCTCTCCAGAGAATTCTCTGTTTAGCTCTGTACCCCATTTTTTAATTGGATTGCTTGATTTATTGCTTTTTACTTCTTTTGTTCTTTATATATTCTTGATATTAGCCCTCTGTCAGATATAGGGTTGGTGAAAATCATTTCCCAGTTTGTAGGCTGTTGTTTTGTTCTGACAACAGTGTCTTTTGCTTTACAGAAGCTCCTCAGTTTCATGAGGTCCTATTTATTGATTATTGCTCTTAGAGCCTGTGCTGTTGTTGTTCTGTTCAGGAAGTTGTCTCCTGTGCCAATGAGTTCTAGGCTATTCCCCACTTTTTCTTCTAACTAACTTAGAGTATCTGGTTTTATGTCGATGTCTTTGATCCACTTGGACTTTAGTTTTGTGCAGGGTGATAAATATGGATATATTTTCATTTTTCTTCATGTAGCTATCCAGTTGGACCAGCACCATTTGTTGAAGATGCTGTCTTTTTTCTATTGAATGATTTTGGCTGCTTTGTCAAAAATCAAGTATTCATAGATGTGTGTGTTTATTTCTGGGTGTTCTATTTAGTTCCATTGATCCTCCTTTCTGTTTCTATGCCAAAACCATGAAGATTTTATTACTATTGCTCTGTAGTACAGCCTTGAGGTTAGGGATGGAGATACCTCTAGATGATCTGTTGTTGTACAGGATCGTTATGGAAATTCTGTTTTGTTTTGTTTTTTTTCTCTATATGAAGCTGAAAAATCTTTCTTTCAAGGTATGTAAAGAACTGAGTTAGTATTTTGATGGGAATTGCATTGAATCTGTAGATTGCTTTTGGCAGGATGGCCATTTTCACAATGTTAATCCTACCAATCCATGAGCAAGGGAGATCTTTCCATCTTCTGGTATCTTCTTCAATTTCTTTCTTCAGAGTCTTAAAGTTTTTTTTTTTTTCAAACAAGTCTTTCAATTGCTTGGTTAGAGTCACCCCAAGGTACTTTATGTTATTAGTGGCTATTGTGAAGGGTGCTGTTTTCCTAATTTCTTTCTGGGCCCTTTTGTCTTTGGTATACAGGATGGCTTCTGATTTTTTTTGAGTTGATTTTATATCCTGCCACTTTGCTGAAGGTGTTTATTAGCTGAAGGAGTTCTCTGGTTGAATTATTGGGGTTGCTCATATATACTATCATATCATCTGTGAAGAGTGACACTTTTACCTCTTCCTTTCTGATTTGTTTCCCCTTGATCTCCTTTAGTTGTCTTATTGCTTTAGCTAGAACTTCAAGTATGATGAAGAGATATGGAGAGAGTGGGAAGCCTTGTCTTGTCCTTGATTTCAGTAGGATTGGTTTACGTTTCTCTCCATTGAGTTTGATGTTGACTATAGGCTTGCTGTATATTGTCTTTACCATGTTTAGTTATGTGCCTTTTATCCCTGATCTCTCCAATACTTTAAACATGAATGGATGTTGGATTTTGTCAAATGCTTTTTCGGCATCTAAGGAGATGATCATGTAGTTTTTCTCTTTCAATTTGTTTCTGTGGTAGATTACATTGATGGATTTCCGTATGTTGAACCACTCTTGCATGCCTGGGATGAAGCCTACTTGGTCATGGTGGATAACATCTTTGATGTGTTCTTGGATTCGTTTTGCAAGTATTTTATTGAGCATTTTTGCATCAATGTTCATAAAAAAGCTAGGTCTGAAGTTCTCTTTTTTTGTTGGGTCTATTGTGGTTTAGGTATCAATGTGACTGTGGAGTCACAGAATGAGTTTGGTAATGTTCCTTCTGTTTCTATTTTGTGGAATAGTTTGGAAAAAATTGGAGTTAGCACTTCTTTGAAGGTCTGGCAGAATTCTGCACTGAATCCATCTGTCCCAGGGCTTTTTTTTTTTTTTTTTTTTTGCAAGGGAGACTGTTGATGACTGCTTCTATTTCCTTGGGGGATATAGGACTCTTCAATCTTTCTCCCTTATCTTGGCCTAATTTTGGTAGATGAAATGTATCAAGAAAATTGTCCTTTTTTTTTTTTTTTTTTGTCTACCACTGTTAACTTCCGCTTCCTCCTTCTTTTTTCCCCTCCTTACTTTTGAGGTAGGGTCTTACTATACAGCTCTGACTGGCCTGGAACTGACTATGTAGTCCAGGCTAACCTTGAATGCACAGAAATCTACCTGTATTTTCTTCTCAAGTGAGCTGGGATTACAAGTGTGTGCCACCATGCCTGGCATTTTTTTTAAATGAATCTTAGGGTGAAATCTGTCAATAATCTAATCTCTTTTATTTGGTTATTACTTTCATTTTAAAATGTACACATTTGACACAGCTATTGCACAGAGCTTTGCCCTATATCTTGAAGCAGAGCAAATCTGTCCCATGTGTATTTTGGTTAATGGTGATATTCTTCACTCTTTTTCTAGTAGGATTTTTTCATGTAGGATTTTACACTTTCTTTCTGTTCATCTCTTCTCTCATTCTTACCATATTTCTCTAGTTGGCATTTGGAGAACTCTATCACTACCTCCAAGTTCACCTTTTTGGGGCTCTCTTTTTTATGACTGGAAACAATATTCTAAGAGAATGGCTTAGCATGCACACTACTTCTTTGGAAACATATTCAATACAGGTAATTTTACTGTACCACCAAAGAATGTATTTGAAGGTTTCTTAAGCACCTATTCCTTCTACTTTCTAATGCAGTCAGCCAGGGTGACATATCTTTATCCTTGGAGTGAGGTATACCTTAAAATTCCACTGTTGGCACATATGTGTTAATGTTGTAGTGTTACATAGTTTTTACCTGAGAAAACTCTTGAGTCTTCCTTTAAAGATGATAATTTGTCATGTTCTTGAAGTGTTACAGGTGACGTAGAAAAGATAGAGCCACAAAGCTTGATTTCCAAAGAGCTTCATAGAGCAGGTGAGGAACCCCTTGTAGGAGGCTTTGCAGTGTGTTTCCTAGAGATATATCCTTGGATTACAGCTCCCAGAAGACAAAGAGGATGATAGCATCAAGGAAATTCAGGCATTTCTTCTAGGAAGCAGAGCCTAGTGATTAAAATCACAATTCTTGAATTCAAGTATTGAGCTAATGACTTAATTTTGTATGCTAGACAACGGGAACTTTTTTTATGGTGTTTATGCTTTATTGAAAGTAATCCAAACATTATGCCAAAGGTTACAACAGCAGAGATTCACTCAGAGAGGTAGCAGAGTAACAAGGAAATCATGAAATTTGCAGGTAAATGGTGGGAACTGGAAAGGATCATCCTGAGTGAGATGTTCCAGAAACAGAAAGACACACACGGTATATACTCACTCATATAGACAAATAATATATGATAAACCTACTAAAATCTGTACATCTAAAGAAACTAATCAAGAGGGAGGACTCTGACTAAAATGTTCAATCCCCATCCCAAAAGGCAAAGAGGATGGACATCAGAATAAGAAGAAAACAGGAAACAACCTAGGAACCTGCTACAAAGGGCCTCTGAAAGGCTCTGCTCTGCAGACTATCAAAGCAGATGCTGAGACTTATGGTCAACTGTTGGGCAGAGTGCATGGAATCTTATGTAAGAAGTGGGAAATAATAAGATCTGGAGTGGACAGGAACTCCACAAAGAGAGCAACAGAACCAGAAAATTTTAACACAGGGGTCTTTCCAGAGACTCAGACTCCAACCAAGTACCAGGCATGGAGATAACCTAGAATCCCTGCACAGATGTAGCCCATGGCAGTTCAGTGTCCAAGTGAGTTCCATAGTAATGGGAAGAGGGACTGCCTCTGACATAATCTGATTGGCCTGCTCTTTGATCACCTCCCCCTTAAGGGTGAGCAGCCTTACCAGGCCACAGAAGATGACAATACAGCCACTCCTGATGAGATCTGATAGACTAAGATCAGAAGGAAAGAGGGGGACCTCTCCTATCAGTGGACTTGGGGAGGGGCATGCATGGAGAAGGTGAAGGGAAGTTGGGATTAGGAGGGGAGGAGGGAGGGGCTTATGGGGGGATACAAAGTGAATAAAGTGTAACTAATAAAAGTTAAAAAAAAAGAGTGAGGAATTACTGGAGGAGCCAAGATGGCGGCACCAGGAGAACACTGTGTCTGAGAAGCAGGACAACACACTCCAAGCAGCGACCAGGAGACTGAACTCTGGGCCCTAAAAGAACAGCGATTGATCGTGTTTCCCAGGTGAGGGGAGGCTCCCACGGCGTGGGAAGCGGTCGGGTCCACTCTCGGCTGCCCAGCCAGAACCCGGAAGAGAACCCAGCTAATGCGGGCTTTGGGTCTCCGGGCTGGTGCTGCAAGCCTGCTTGTGCCAATCACTTTCCCAGGCTGATTGGTGGGCACATGGGTGCCTGAGGCTGGGAGTCCCAGTCGCAAAAAAACCCAACGGGGAAGGAAAGTTGACAGACTGGTCACCGATCACCCAGTCTTTCCCTGGAAGGTCTCTCTGACCTCAGCGGGTACCTGCCACCATCACAATTGAGCTCCTGCCGCGCACAGATCTCAGCTGCACGCCCAGCTCAAAATCCCTACTCCCTCTTTTGAGGAGGCAGGAGGCATCCAGCAGAATCTGCCACAGACCACATTGTCTGTACCCCAACCCGAGATCGGGGCTGAGAAAACCCAATCCTTTCGGGCACTCCCCCAAACGCCGCCATAACCCTGCCGCAGTGGAGTGGAAGGATAAAGAGGCACACAGCGGCTTCACAGTGCCTGAACTCCAGTGCTACCTGCCGCTCCTAGCAAACAAACTATAGCTCAGGATCTGGGACTGTGGTCATTCTACACGTCCTGAGATTATCCTGGGTCCAGCGCAATAAGGTCTAGCAGCAAATTCTATCACCGGCGCCCCCTCCCCCCCCGCAGAGAAACGCTGCCAGCTCAGGATCAGACTGAGAAGATCCAACCGCTGCTGGCACTCCCCTGAGAGCACCTCCATAAGCTTGACCTAGCAGAGGAGAAGGTCAGAGGGGAAGGACAGAGAGGCAGCCTGACAAGGACACAGCACCCTCTCTCCAGCGGCCCCTAGCAGAGAAACCCAAGCTCTGGATCTGAAGTCACTCAACCCTACCCGGTACTCTCTTGGGATCAGCAAACATAGATTCTACCGCTAGGCTGCTTCTGGCAGAGAGATCTGGGCCCGGGATCTGGGATTGAGTACACTCACCCTAACTCTTTCCCGTGCCACCCAGGGACCAGTCAACATAACCCCTCCTGGCAGAGGGAAAGGACAAAGAGGCAGCACACAGGAAAGATGGACACCAAGTTCTGCAGCCACAGGGTCACAGAGCTGACTGATAGCCTACCCGTGCACTTCCACAGCAGGACCAAAACAGAGAGTAGTGAGCAAGGGGAACCTCTGTGCATTCCAACTGGTCCTGCAAGAGAGTGAGTGAGCCTTCTAGGGAGAGATTGCCCCAGACCCAGGGCCTCTCCACAGAAGCAACCAGACGAGATCCCTGGCACCCATACTCCTAGTGTGGGCATCAGAGGGATTCTTGGGATAGCGACCCCAACAGTGAAGCCTCTGCCTTGTGGGTCTACCAGGGTAATCCAGGCAAACAATCCCTGGATCTCAGTCAGAACTGCATAATAGTGGCTTGCAGGCCACTGCAATAGTCAGAGAATCCGCGCATGCACACTGCGCCTGCTAAAAGCGCACGCGAATAGTGCCAGCGTCACATTCTTTATTTAGGCAAAACTGAAAACAAAGTGCACACTCCCAAAGCAGTGAACCTCTCTCATCTTCCTGAAAAAACAGTCCAGAAAACAGAAAGAGAGGACCATAGCCCAAACTACAATCTCGAGGAACAACCAGTGAGGATTATAAATAACCAGATGGCTAGAGGCAGACGTAAGAACACTCCCAACAAAAATCAGGACACAATGACCTCACCAGCAACCCACAAAACAATGGACACTTCAATTCACTAGATATACAAGAAAATGTCCTCAAAACTATGTTTCTCCAGCTACTAGAGGCCCATAGAGATGAAATGAACAAAGCCCTCAGAGAAATAACCAAAGAAATCGAGACTAACCAAGAGGAAACAAATCGTGCTCTCAGAGAAATGACCACGAAAATTGAGGCAAACAGAGAAGAAATGCACAAAGCTCTCAAAGAAATGTCCACACAAATGAAGGCAAATAAAGAAGAAATGAACAAAGCTCTCATAGAAATACAGGCAATTATACCCAAAGAAGTAGAGGCGCAATTAGTGATACATAGAGAGGAAACAGACAAAAAAATAGAAGCTATCATTGAAAAGCAGGAGTCCACATTCAAACAGATGAAGGAAATGGTGCAAGACATGAAAACAGAATTAGAATCAATAAAGAAAACACAAATAGAGAAAAACCAGGAGCTGGAGAACATAGAGAAAAGATCAGGCACTACAAAGGTAAGCATCACCAACAGAATACAAGAAATGGAAGAAAGAATCTCAGGAGCCGAAGATACACTTGCAGAAATTGACACGTCTCTCAAAGAAAAAATAAAATCAGAAAAATTCCAAACACAAAACATCCAAGAAATCAAGGACACCATGAAAAGACAAAACCTAAGAATAATAGGAGTAGAAGAAAAAGAAGATATCAGGCTCAAAGGTCTGAAAAATATTTTCAAGAAAATTATAGAAGAAAACTTTCCCAACTTAAAGAAGGAGATGTCCATAAACATACAAGAGGCCTACAGAACACCAAGTAGACTAGACCAGAAAAGAAATTCTTCACGTCACATCATAGTCAAAACACTGAACCTACAAAACAAAGAAAAATTTCTAAAAGCAGCAAGGGAAAAAGGCCAAGTAACATATGAAGGTAGACCTATCAGAATCACACCAGATTTCTCAACAGAAACTATAAAAGCCAGAAGGGCCTTGACAGAAATCATACAGTCCTTAAGGGACCACACATTCCAACCCAGACTACTATACCCAGCAAAACTTTCAATCAACATAGACGGAGAATTCAAGATATTCCAAGACAAAACCAAATTTAAACAATATCTACATAGTAACCCAGCTCTACAGAAGTTACTAGAAGGGAAACTCCAAACCAAAGAAAACAACTACATCGAAGGAAACAGAGGAAATAGATAACTACACAACAAAAAAACCAAAAGAAGACAAGCAATGAAACTCAGTGACACCACCAACACCACATCTAAAATAAGTAACAATTGTTGGTCACTAGCTTCTATCAACATCAACGGACTCAACTCCCCAATTAAAAGACACAGACTAACAGAATGGTTGCGGAAACAGGATCCATCATTCTGTTGCATCCAAGAAACACACCTATGCAACAAAGATAAGCACTACCTCAGAGTAAAGGGCTGGAAAACTGTCTTTCAAGCAAATGGTTCCAGAAAACAAGCGGGAGTAGCCATCCTAATATCTAATAAAATAGACTTTCAACCCAAGTTAATCAAAAAAGATAAGGACGGCCACTATATTCTCATCAAAGGAAAAATCCACCAAGAGGACATCACAATTCTGAATATCTATGCCCCAAATACAAGAGCACCTACATTCGTAAATGAAACAATATTAAAGCTTAAATCACACATTGATCCTAAAACCAAATAGTGGGAGACTTCAACACTCCACTCTCACCAAGGGACAGATCAACTAAACAGAAAACAAATAGGGAAATAAAAACACTTACAGAGACCCTAAATCAAATGGACCTAATAGACATCTACAGATCTTTTCATCCAAACTCAAAAGAGTATACCTTCTTTTCAGCACCATATGGAACGTTCTCCAAAATAGACCATATAGTTGGTCATAAAGAAAGCCTCAACACATACAAAAAGATTGAAATAATCCCTTGTATTCTATCTGACCACCATGGACTTAAGCTGGACCTCAACAACAACAGAAATAACAAACTGCCTACACGTACATGGAAACTGAACAACCTGTTACTCAACGACAGCTGGGTTAAGGAAGAAATAAAGAAAGAAATTAAAGACTTCCTAGAATTCAATGAAAATGAAGGCGCAACATACCCAAATTTATGGGACACACTGAAAGCAGTGCTCAGGGGAAAATTTATAGCACTAAGTGCCTGCAAGAAGAAATTCGTAACAGCACATACAAACAACTTAATGGCCCAACTGAAAACCCTAGAAAAAAAAGAAGCAGATACACCCAAGAGGAGCAGAAGGCTGGAAATAATCAAACTCAGGGCTGAAATCAATCAATTAGAAACAAATAAAACTATTCAAAGAATCAATGAAACAAAAAGCTGGTTCTTTGAGAAAATCAACAAGATAGACAAACCCTTAGTCAAACTAACTAAAAAGCAGAGAGAATCTATCCAAATCAACAAAATCAGAGATGAAAAGGGTGACATAACTACAGACACAGAGGAAATTCAAACAATCATTAGGTCATACTACAAAAGCCTATATGCTACAAAATTTGAAAATCTAAATGAAATGGACAATTTTCTTGATAGATTCCATCTTCCAACATTAAGTCAAGATCAGGTAGAAAGACTGAACAGCCCTATATCCCCCAAGGAAATTGAAGCAGTCATTCACAGTCTCCCCTCCAAAAAAAGCCCTGGGCCAGATGGTTTCAGCGGGGAATTCTACAAGACCTTCAAAGAAGTCTCACACCAATTCTCCTCAAACTATTCCACAAAATAGAAACAGAAGGTACATTACCAAACTCATTCTATGAAGCAACAGTCACCCTGATACCTAAACCACACAAAGACCCAACAAAAAAAGAGAACTTCAGACCTATCTCTCTTATGAACATTGAGGCAAAAATACTCAATAAAATACTTGCAAAATGAATCCAAGAACACATCAAAGATATCATCCACCACGACCAAGTAGGCTTCATCCCAGGCATGCAAGGATGGTTCAACATACGGAAATCCATCAATGTAATCCACCACATAACAAACTGAAGGAGAAAAACCACATGATCATCTCCTTAGATGCTGAAAAAGCATTTGACAAAGTCCAACACCCATTCATGTTTAAAGTCTTGGAGAGATCAGGAATACAAGGCACATATCTAAACATAGTAAAAGCAATATACAGCAAGCCTATTGCCAACATCAAACTCAATGGAGAGAAACTTAAATCAATCCCACTGAAATCAGGGACAAGACAAGGCTGCCCACTCTCTCCCTACCTCTTCAACATAGTACTTGAAGTCCTAGCCAGAGCAATAAGACAACTAAAGGAGATCAAGGGGATACAAATCGGAAAGAAAGAGGTCAAAATGTCACTTTTCGCAGATGATATGATAGTATATATGAGCAACCTCAAAAATTCAACCAGAGAACTCATCCAGTTGATAAACACCTTCAGCAAAGTGGCAGGATACAAAATCAACTCAAAAAAATCAGAAGCCCTACTGTATACCAAAGATAAAAGGGCCGAGAAAGAAATTAGGGAAACAACACCCTTCACTATAGCCACTAACCACATAAAGTACCTTGGGGTGACACTAACCAAGCAAGTAAAAGACCTGTTTGAGAAAAACTTCAAGTCTCTGAAGAAAGAAATTGAAGAAGATCTCAGAAGATGGAAAGATCTCCCATGCTCATGGATTGGTAGGATTAACATTGTGAAAATGGCCATCCTGCCAAAAGCAATCTACAGATTCAATGCAATTCCCATCAAAATACCAACTCAATTCTTTACAGACCTTGAAAAAAAGATTCTCAGCTTCATATGGAGAAACAAAAAACCCAGAATCTCCAAAACAATCCTGTACAACAACAGATCATCTGGAGGTATCTCCATCCCCGATCTCAAATTGTACTACAAAGCAATAGTAATAAAATCTGCATGGTATTGGCATAAAAACAGAAAGGAGGATCAATGGAACCACATAGAAGATCCAGAAATAAACCCACACACCTATGAATACTCGATATTTGACAAAGAAGCCAAAACCATTCAATGGAAAAAAGACAGCATCTTCAACAAATGGTGCTGGTCCAACTGGATGTCCACATGCAGAAAAATGAAAATAGATCTCTATTTATCACCCTGCACAAAACTAAAGTCCAAGTGGATCAAAGACCTCAACATAAAACCAGATATTCTAAATCTGTTAGAAGAAAAAGTGGGGAACAGCCTAGAACTCATTGGCACAGGAGACAACTTCCTGAACAGAACACTTACAGCACAGGCTCTAAGAGCAACAATCAATAAATGGGACCTCATGAAACTGAAAAGCTTCTGTAAAGCAAAGGACACTGTCATCAAAACAAAACGCCTGCCTACAGATTGGGAAAGAATCTTCACTAACCCTTTATCTGACAGAGGACTAATATCGAGTATATACAAAGAACTAAAGAAGCTGAAAAGCAGCAAACCAAGTAATCCACTTAAAAAATGGGGAACAGAGCTAAACAGAGAATTCTCTGTAGAGGAATATCGAATGGCAGAGAAACACTTAAAGAAATGCTCATCCTCATTAGCCATCAGGGAAATGCTAATCAAAACGACCCTGAGATATCACCTTACACCCATCAGAATGGCCAAAATGAAAAACTCAAGGGACAACACATGCTGGAGAGGTTGTGGAGAAAGGGGAATCCTCCTCCACTGCTGGTGGGAATGTAAACTTGTACAACCACTCTGGAAATCTATCTGGCGCTTTCTAAGACAATTAGGAATAGTGCTTCCTCAAGACCCAGCTATACCACTGCTAGGTATATACCCAAAGTTTGCTCAAGTACACAAAAGGGATATTTGCTCAACCATGTTTATAGCAGCTTTATTTGTAATAGCCAGAACCTGGAAACCACCCAGATGTCCATCAACGGAGGAATGGATACAGAAATTGTGGTATTTTTACACAATGGATACTACTCAGCAATCAAAAAGGAGGAAATCATGAAATTTGCAGGGAAATGGTGGGACCTAGAAAATATCATCCTGAGTGAAATATCCCAGAAGGAGAAAGACAAACATGGTATATACTCACTTATATAGACCTATAAGAAATAATAAACATAATGAAATCTGTACACCTTAAAAAGATAATCAAGAGAGTGGACATGGGGTAAGATGATTAATCCTCGTTTAGAATGACAGATGGGATGTGCATTGAACGTATAACAGGAGTCTACTGAGTGCATTTGAAAGACTCTAACTAGCAGTGTTTTCAAAGCAAAGACTCATGACCAAACCTTTGGCAGAGTACAGGGAATCATAAGAAAGAAGGGGAATTAGTCTGATGAGGAAAGGATAGGAGCTCCACAAGGACCAAAGATATCTGGGCACAGGGTCTTTTCTGAGACTGACATGCAACCAAGGACCATGTATGAATGTAACCTAGAACTTCTGCTCAGATGTAGCCTGTGGTAGCTCAGTAACCAATTGGTTTCCCATAGTGAGGGGAACAAGGACTATTTCTAACAGGAACTCAATGACTGGCTCTTTGGCCTCCCCACCCCCCAAGGGAGGAGCAGTCCTGTTAGGCCACAGAGGAGAGCTTTGCAGCCAGTCCTGAAGATACCTGATAAAACAGGATCAGATGAATGGGGAGGAGGTCCCCCCTATCAGTGGACTTGGCAAGGGGCACGGTGGAGAGGAGGGAGGGAGGGAGGGACTGGGAGGGAATGAGGGATCGGGACATGGCTGGGGTACAGAGTTAATAAAATGTAACTGATAAGAAAAAAATAAAATACAAAAAAAAAAGAAAAAAAAAGAGTGAATACAAAAATAGGATCCATTATTCTGCTGCATTCAAGAAACACTCCTCAGCAACAGAGATAGACATTACCTCAGAGTAAAGGGCTGGAAAAAAGGTTTCCCAAGCAAACAGACCCAAGAAATAAGCAGAAGTAGCAATTTGCATATCTAATAAATTAGAGTTTCGAGGGAAAGTAATCAAAAGACATGAGGACAAGCACTGCATACTCATCAAAGGAAAAAAATCCACCAAGATGACATCTAAATTCTGAATATCTATGCCCCAAATTCAAGGGCACTGACATTCATAAAAGAAATACTACTAAAGCTTCAATCAGACATTGAACCCCACACATTAATAGTGGAAAACTTCAATGCCCCCAACTCAGCAATAGATAGGTCAACCAGACAGGAACTAAACAGGGTAATAATGAAACTAACTGACATCATAAATCAAATGGACCTAACAGATATCTACAAAACATTTCACCCAAACACAAAAGAATATACCTTCTTCTTAGCATCACATGGATCATTCTCCAAAACTGACCATATACTTGGTCACAAAGCAAGCCTCAACAGATTGTATGTTATCAGACAACCATGGATTAAAGCTGGAACTCAACAACAACAGAAATGACAGAAAGCCTACAAACTTATAGAAACTGAAGCTCTTTACTCAATGACCACTGAGTCAGAGATGAAATAAAAAAATTAAAGACTTTCTGAAATTCAATAAAAATGAATGCACAATATACCCAAACTTATGGACACAATGAATGCAGTGCTAAGAGAAAAGTTCATAGCACTAAGTGCCTTCATAAAGTAACTAGAGAAATCACATACTAGCAACTTAACAGCTCATCTGAAATCTCTAGAACAAAAAGAAGCAAGCACACCAAAAAGGAATAGACAGAAGGAAATAATCAAACACATGACTGAAATCAATAACTTGGAAACAAAGAGAACAATAGAAAAATCAACAAAACTAAATGCTGGTTCTTTTGGTTGAGAAAATCAACAAGATAATCAAACTTTTAGCCAAACTAGTTAAACACCAGAGAAATAATATCCAAATCAACAAAATCAGAAACAAAAATTGGAGCATAATAACAGATATTAAGGATATCCAAAATATCATTCGGTCTTACTTCAAAAGACTATACTCCACAAAACTGGAAAATCTAAATGAAAAAGACAATTTTCTCAACAGATTACATTTACCAAAGTTAAATCAAGATCAGGCTAACAAATGTGACCAACTATCTCATTGTCCTGCCATCGTGCCTTCTCTGTGGTGATAGTACACTCTCAAACTACAAGCCAAAACAGATTCTTTCTCCTCTAAGTTGCTTTCTGCCAACTTTTTTTAAATTGTAATGAAAATGCTCTGTCATCCAGGTCAACTCTTACATTTTCACCCTGCCAACTCCTGGATGCAAGGAATTCATTACTTACTCTTTGTAACTATGAATAGGAAACTACTGACTTTCCCAAAGAAAGGAAAAATTATGAGAAAACTGGAAAGAAAGAGTGGGTCACCTTTGTGAGTTTAAAATTGTACTTGCTCACTTCTGTGAGTGTTGGCTAAGGACTGCACTTTGGTATCCCCTCATATAGCATAAGAGCATAAGGAAGGTCAGCAGAGCAGTGCTTCTAAACTCAAAGAGAACTTAAGTCACTGTAAAATGAAGTCTGAGATTCTGCCTTTCTAGCAACTCTAAAGGAAAATTGATTTGCTTGTATGAGCACTAAATTTCTAGTAACTGAGTACTGAGTAGTTCTTGCAAATTCATTGTTTTATAGTAATTTCCTCCAAATTGAATCATTCCATTAAGTCAGTAAGACTCAGGAAGTAAATAACCCACAAGTCTCAGGAGATTCCTGAAATTTACAGATGTGTAAGACTGCCTTTCCAAAGTTAAGAAAACAGTGACTGCTGAGGAGAGGAGTCTTTCTAACCCACCATGCTGCCAGAAAGTCAGAGTGATCTGTGGCTGTAATTTTGGTGAGGTATCATCCAGTCTGGGATGAGCTTTGTTATGGCTGCCTTTGATGCTGTAAGTAATCTTTTACCCATACCTGTGTAAATAACTGACCCCCAAAAATGCATTGATTTACCAAAAAAAAAAAAAAAAAAAAAAAAAACCTCAGGAAATAGAAACAGTCACTAAAATCTCCCAACCAAAAAATGCCTAGGGCCAAATAATTTTAGCATAGAATTGTACCAGACTTTCAAAGAAGAGCTAATACCAATACTTTTTAAATGATTCCACAAAATAGAAACAGGAAAAATATTGCCAGACTCATTCTATGAGGCTATAGTCACCCTCATACCTAAACAACACAAAGATGCACACAAGAAAGAAAATTTCAGACCAGTTTCTGTTATATATAATATTTATTTATTTATTATATATTATATACATATATAATATTATATATTATATATACATATAAAATATATATGTCTATATAAATATATATAAATATAAATATTATATACATATAAATAAATATATACATTTATATAAATATAAATGAATATATAAATATATATATATATATATATATATATATATATATATATATAAACATTTTGTTTTAGTCCCAGGTGTGGGATATGGGACTAACTCAGATGGTCCACAGCATCAGACTGTTTGCCTCATGGGGACTCTGAGCAGAGCCCTTTGCCAGCTGCAGATAGTTTGAATCGGAGGACTCTGGAGAGAGAATAAATGCCAGAGTCCAGAGATTGGAGGAGGAGAAAGAATTAGGCTGATCCTAGTTGCTGCTGTGAGACAAGTTGAAGATCTCTTGAAACAAAGAATGGACTAGCTCCATGGAACCCAGTGATCCTGACTGGCAGGAAACAGTTAAGAAAGGACTAACCCTTTCTCTCTACTACCTGGTGATGGGATTATGGATGGAATTGGAGTGGAGTATGAAGAAAGATATAAGAAATGTAAATAAAAGAGTTTTTAAAAACTATGCTAACAAATGGCACCCAGATATTGTGATTAAAATAATGAGTAATGATGTACAGGAAACAGTAGGGTACAGAGAGATGAAAATACCATTTCAGGATGTGAGCATAAGGTTTACTACAGCTGCTACCACTGTTTTCATTCCTGCTTTACTCCCAGAGGGGATTCTCTGGTTTTGTATCATTGCAGCGTTGGCAATTCAACTAGACAATTAGCGTGTAGAGGTTGGAATGCTTGGAAAGCAAAAAGCTCATTGGTAAAGAAAGATTACCTGGTAACTAAGAGCCAGAATTCTCCCTAATTGCCAACCAGCCCTGCTTGCACATTTTCAGTATCACTTCCTGTGGCCACTGAGAGGGCTCCGGAGCCAGGAGGAGCAGAAGGCTGTACAGGTTGAAAGGTCATACTTCAACCAAGGACCATGCATGGATATAAACTAGAACCCCTCACAGATTTAGTCCATGGCAGCTCAGTCTCCAAATAGGTTCCCTATTAATGGGAACAGGGACTGTCTCTGATATGAACTGATAGGCTGGCTCTTTGATCACCTCCCCCTGAGGCGGGAGCAGCCTTACCAGGCCACAGAGGAAGACAATGCAGCCAGTTCTGATAGCCTAGAGGGAAGAGGAGGAGGACCTCCATTATTAGTGGACTTGGAGAGGGGTATGGGAGATGAGGGAGGGAAGGTGGGTTTGGGAAGGAATCAGGGAAGTGGTAATAGCTAGGGTACAAAGTGAATAAACTGCAATTAACATAAAAATAAATAAAAATAATAAAAGAAAAAAAGGCTAAAGGCAAAAAAAAAATCCTGTTTTAAGAAAAGAAGTTCATCTTAAGCAAACTGAGCTTCTAGAAGAGCAGCCTCAGGTTAAGAGATTAATAGCATTAGCTTTCCCAGTAGCTGCCAAAAGTTTTAGATACTGAAATGTTCAATGCTGCCTCAAAGCTTAAAATGGCCAGTTTGGGGGAGGCGGGGCAAGATGGCAGCGCCGGGAGGACTCTCATTTTGAGGAGCAGCACAGCAGGATTGGCACAGTGACCAGCAATCAGAACTCGCGGCCATAAAACACAAGTGGTTGTGTTTCTCAGGTGAGAGGATACCCCACGGTGGGGGATTCGATCAGCTTTAACTCACCCGGCAAAACCGCGGAAGAGATCCCCGTTCCGCCAGGCGCTTGGTCGCCAGCCCAGAGCTACCCGCCAGCGCGATCTGGTCACGGTCCCAGACTGAACTGTGGGCCCACAACACCATAGACTGGATTTCCCAGTCGAGAGATAACCCCACGGAGCAGGAAACAATTGGGACCGACCCCAGGTTACCCAGACATCCCCTGGAAAAGACTCAGGTTCCGCGGGTGCCCCAGGAGCCAGCCCGGACCCAGAGCCGGGAGGGACAAAGGCGCCTGCCTTCACAGAGCCCTGCCTGCGCGCGTGATTCGCCGCCTCAGATAGAATTGTGGGCACCAGGGCAACAGGGCACCAGACTGCGTGTCTCTGGCAGGAGAAAACCCCCAGCGGAGGGGGTCAGCAGCTCTAACGCTTAGGACACCCAGCACCAAAACACTTCCTGGACTCACGCAGACCCTAGTGCAGGCAGAAGCGCTGTGCTCTGCCGCCATTGTTGCGTTCCCCTGGGGCACTGGGACACACAGCTGCATCCTCGGACCTGCAGGAGCCAAAGAGCCATTACAGCAGCCCTCAGATACTGTGCCAGGGATCGGCCAGTTGTCCCTGGCTGGACTGCCAAAACTGTAGGAATCCCTGATCCTTCAGGGGGGCTGCACCCACAGCGTCTGGACCAGAGTGGTGCCTACAGCCGCCATCCCAGACAGAGACACACAGCTTCTGGTCCAGAGTGAGGCACGCAGCCTCCAGACCAGAACAGTGCCCCCAGGCGCCAACTCAACCTAGGTGCACATTCTCCAGGTCCAGAGCAGAGCAATCAGCCTTTGGCCCAGAGACTTGCTGAGTGCACCTCCCACTTTCTCAGACAGAACTGAGCGCCCCAGGATAACAGACTGAGTGTCCCTGTTGGGAGAAAACCCCATAGCTAGGGAATCAGCAGTTTCTTCAAGAGGACTGTACATGGAAATTTAGTGAGCAGCAGCACACTAAATTTATAACAAGAAACCCAGCAGTGGGGCAGCTGTCTTGAGAAATTTTATGGGTAAGAGGAGATCCCCCCCTGCCTAACATAGACCACAGCTACTACTCAGGGCTATAAACCTGAGGTGAGCAGGGGCATCTCCGGAGAAACACTGGCCATACAGTGACCAGAACCAAAAAGCAGAGAAGGACTCCTTCAGGAAAAATCATCTTCCGGCCAAGGGGATACTCCCTACCTCAGGACTCCAGGAAGCACAGAAACTAACAGCCAAAACCTAAATCAGCCCAATGGGTAGAGGTCAGCGTAAAGGCTCAACCAACAAAAGACAGAGCAATATGGCATCTCCAGAACCCAGCCATCCAGGGGCAAACAGCCCTGAACAATGCAGCATAATAGAAAATCAAGAAGATGACCTTACATCTATGTTGATGAAGAGAATAATAGAGGAAACAGATAAAATATGTAAAGAATTAGAGGAAGATAAAACCAAACAGATCATGGCTATCCGTAAAGAAATGGAGGAAGATAAAGACAAACAAATTAGGGCCATCCGTGAAGAAATACGGGAAGATGCAGCCAAAGAGCTTGTGGCCTTCAGAGAAGAAATAATTAAATCACTGAAAGAAATCAAAGAGACAGAGTTGAAGGAACTAAAAGAAAAAGAGGAAAATACAAGCAGACAGGTGAAGGAAGTAAACAAAACAACTCAAGACCTGAAGATAGAACTAGAAAAATTAAAGAAAACACAAATGGAGGAAATAATGGAGAGGAAGAATTTAGGGAAGAAAACAGGAACTACAGAGGTAAGCATAACCAACAGAATACAAGAAATGGAAGAAAGAATCTCAGGTGTAGAAGATACAATGGAAGAAATCGATGTATCTGTCAAAGAAAATGTTAAATCCAAAAAATTCCTGACACAGACCGTCCAAGAAATCCAAGACAATATGAAAAGACAAAACCTAAGAATAATAGGAATAGAGGAAAAAGAAGACTCCCTTCTCCAAGGCCCAGAAAATATTTTCAACAAAATCATTGAAGAAAATTTCCCCAAGTTAAAGGAGAAGCCAATAAGGATACATGAGGCCTACAGAACACCCAACAAATTTGACCAGAAAAGAAAATCCTCCCGCCACATAATAATCAAAACAGGAAGTATACAGAACAAAGAAAAAATACTAAAAGCTGCAAGGGAAAAAGGCCAAGTAACATATAATGGCAAACCCATTAGAATCACACCTGACTTTTCAACAGAAACTATGAAAGCCAGAAGGGCCTGGACAGATATCATGCAGACCCTAAGAGAACACAGATGTCAAACCAGGCTACTATACCCTGCAAAACTTTCAGTCCTCATAGACGGAGAAAACAAGATATTCAATGACAAAAACAAATTTCAACAATACCTACACACAAATCCAGCATTACAGAAGACACTGGAAGGGAAAATACAACCCAAGAAAATTAGCTTCTGTCAAGAAAACACAGGAAATAATTAACCTTACTACAGCAAAACAAAAAGCAACCAAGCACACAAACTTATGAACACAGCCAACATCAAAATCAAAGGATCTAACAGCCACTGGTCATTAATCTCTCTCAACATCAATGGACTCAACTCTCCAGTAAAAAGACACAGATTTACAGAATGGATACTTAAACAAAACCCAGCAATCTGTTGCATACAAGAAACACTAAAAGAAAAGACACAAAGATAGACCTAAGACACAAAGATAGACATTACCTGAGGGTAAAAGGTTGGAAGATGACTTTCCAAGCAAATGGACCCAAGAAAGAAGCAGGAGTAGCCATTCTAATATCTGATAAAATAGACTTTCAACCAAAATTAATAAAAAGAGATGAGGAAGGACACTTCATACTCATCAAGGGAAAATTCCACCAGGAAGACATCACAATCCTGAACATCTATGCCCCAAATACAAGAGCATCCACATTTGTAAAAGAAACATTGATAAAATTTAAACCACATATAGATCCCCACACATTAATAGTGGGAGACTTCAACACCCCACTCTCAACAAAGGGCAGGTCAACAAAACAGAAATTAAACAAAGAAAAAATATCTCTGACAGAGGTCATAAATCAAATGGACCTCACAGACATCTACAGAACTTTACACCCAAACACAAAAGAATTTACCTTCTTCTCAGCACCTCATGGAACCTTCTCCAAAATAGACCATATAGTTGGTCACAAAGCAAGCCTCAACAGATACAAGAAGACTGAAATAATCCCTTGTATCCTGTCTGATCACCATGGAATAAAGCTGGACTTCAACAACAACAGAAATAGCAAAAAGCCTACACACACATGGAAACTGAACAACTTGTTACTAAATGACAGCTGGGTCAGGGAAGAAATAAAGAAAGAAATTAAAGCCTTTCTAGAACTCAATGAAAATGAAGACACAACATACCCTAACTTGTGGGACACAATGAAAGCAGTGCTAAGAGGAAAGTTCATAGCACTAAGTGCCTTCAAGAAGAAATTCGAGACAGCTCATTCAAGCAACTTAATGGCCCACTTAAAAACCCTAGAAAAAGAAGAAGCAGACACACCAAAAAGGAGTAGACGGCTGGAAATAATCAAAATCAGGGCTGAAATCAATCAATTAGAAACAAATAAAACAATTCAAAGAATCAATGAAACCAAGAGCTGGTTCTTTGAGAAAATCAACAAGATAGACAAACCCTTAGCCAAGCTAACTAAAAGGCAGAGAGACACCACCCAAATCAACAAAATCAGAAATGAAAGGGGGGACATAACTACAGACACTGAGGAAATCCAAACAATCATTAGGACTTACTTCAAAAGTCTATATGCCACAAAATTTGAAAATCTAAATGAAATGGACAATTTTCTTGATCGATTTGACTCACCAAAGCTGAATCAGGACCAGGTAAATCAACTAAATAGTCCTATATCCCCCAAAGAAATAGAAGCAGTCATCAAAAGTCTCCCATCCAAAAAAATCCCAGGACCAGATGGCTTCAGTGCAGAATTCTACCAGACCTTCAAAGAAGAGCTAACTCCAATTCTCTTCAAACTATTCCACAAAATAGAACCAGAAGGAACATTACCAAATTCATTTTATGAAGCCACAATCACCTTGGTACCTAAACCTCACAAAGACTCAACAAAGAAAGAGAATTTCAGGCCAATCTCCCTTATGAACATTGATGCAAAAATACTTAACAAAATACTTGCAAACCGGATCCAAGAACACATCAAAGATATTATCCACTATGACCAATTAGGCTTCATCCCAGGTATGCAGGGGTGGTTCAATATACGGAAATCCATCAATGTGATCCACCATATTAACAAACTGAAAGAAAAAAAACACATGATAATCTCCCTAGATGCTGAAAAAGCATTTGACAAAATCCAACATCCATTCATGTTTAAAGTACTGGAGAGATCAGGGATACAAGGCACATATCTAAACATAGTAAAGGCGATATACAGCAAGCCTATAGCCAACATCAAAATGAACGAAGAGAAACTTAAAGCAATCCCTCTGAAATCAGGGACAAGACAAGGCTGCCCACTGTCTCCATATCTCTTCAACATAGTGCTGGAAGTCCTTGCTAGAGCAATAAGACAGTCGAAGGAGATCAAGGGGATACAGATGGGAAAGGAAGAAGTCAAATTATCACTATTTGCAGATGATATGATAGTATATATGAGTGACCCCAAAAACTCTACCAGGGAACTCCTACAGCTGATAAACACCTTCAGCAAAGTGGCCAGATATAAAATTAACTCAAAAAAATCAGTAGCACTCCTGTATACAAAAGACAAAAGGTCTGAGAAAGAAATTAGAGAAACAACACCATTCACAATAGCCACAAATGACATAAAGTACCTTGGCGTAACCCTAACCAAGCAAGTCAAAGACTTGTATGAAAAAAATTTCAAGTCTCTGAAGAAAGAATTAGAGGAAGATATGAGAAGATGGAAAGATCTCCCATGCTCATGGCTTGGCAGGATTAACATAGTAAAAATGGCCATCTTACCAAAAGCAATCTACAGATTTAATGCAGTTCCCATCAAATTGCCAACACAATTCTTTACAGACCTGGAAAGAAAAATTCTCAACTTCGTATGGAATAACAAGAAACCGAGAATTGCTAAAACAATCCTCTACAATAAAAGATCTTCTGGAGATATCTCCATCCTTGATCTCAAGCTGTACTATAGAGCAACAGTTATAAAAACTGCGTGGTACTGGCATAGAAACAGAATGGTGGATCAATGGAATCGAACAGAAGACCCAGAAATAAACCCACACACTTACGGACACCTGATTTTTGACAAAGATGCCAAAACCATACAATGGAAAAAAGATAGCATCTTTAACAAATGGTGCTGGTCCAACTGGATGTCTACATGTAGAAAAATTCAAATAGATCTATACTTATCACCCTGCACAAAACTGAAGTCCAAGTGGATCAAAGACCTCAACATAAAACCAGACACATTAAATCGGCTAGAAAAAAAAGTGGGGAATACCCTAGAACTCATTGGTACAGGAGAAAACTTCCTGAACAGAACACCAACAGCACAGGCTCTAAGAGCAACAATCAATAAATGGGACCTCATGAAATTGAAAAGCTTCTGTAAAGCAAAGGACACCGTCATCAAAACAAAGCGACTGCCTACAGATTGGGAAAGAATCATCACCAACCCTCTATCTGACAGAGGACTCATATCCAATATATATAAAGAACTAAACAAGCTGAAAAGCAACAAACCAAGTAATCCACTTAAAAAATGGGGAACAGAGCTAAAGAGAGAATTCTCTGCAGAGAAATATCGAAAGGCAGAGAAGCACTTAAAGAAATGCTCAACCTCATTAGCCATTAGGGAAATGCAAATCAAAACAACCCTGAGATTTCACCTTACACCCATCAGAATGGCCAAGATGAAAATCTCAAGGGACAACACATGCTGGAGAGGTTGTGGAGAAAGGGGAACCCTTCTCCACTGCTGGTGGGAATGTAAACTGGTACAACCACTCTGGAAATCAATCTGGCGCTTTCTCAGACAACTAGGAATAGCGCTTCCTCAAGATCCAGCCATACCACTCCTAGGCATATACCCAAAAGAGGCGCAAGTACACAACAAGGACATTTGTTCAACCATGTTTGTAGAAGCTTTATTTGTAATAGCCAGAAGCTGGAAACAACCCAGATGCCCCTCAACTGAAGAATGGATGCAGAAACTGTGGTACATCTATACAATGGAGTATTACTCAGCAATGAAAAATAAGGAAATCATGAAATTTGCAGGTAAATGGTGGGACCTGGAAAGGATCATCCTGAGTGAGTTGACCCAGAAGCAAAAAGACACTCACGGTATATACTCACTCATATAAACATACAATATAGAATAAACCCACTAAAAGCTGTACATCTAAACAAACTAAGCAAAAGAGAGGACCCTAACTAAAATGTTCAATCCCCATCCTGAAAGGCAAAGAGGATGTATATCAGAAGAAAACGAAAATAGGAAACAACCTCAGAACCTGCTACAGAGGGCCTCTGAAAGCCAGAAGAAAACAGGAAACAACCTTGAAACCTGCCACCGAGGGCCTCTGAAAGCTTCTGCAGTATAGACTGTCAAAGCAGATGCTGAGCCTGATGGCCAACTGATGGGCAGAGTGAATGGAATTTTATGTAAGAAGTGGGAAATAGTAAGAGCTGGAGGGAACGGGAACTCCACAAGCAGAGCAACAGAACAAGATAATTTGAACACAGGGAACTTCCCAGAGACTCATACTCCAACCAAGGACTATTTGTGGAGATGACCTGGAACCCCTGCATAGGTGTAGCCCATGGCAGTTCAGTGTCCAAGTGGGTTCCATAGTAATGGGAAGAGGGACTGCCTCTGACATAATCTGATTGGCCTGCTCGTTGATCACTTCCCCCTGAGGGGGGAGCAGCCTTACCAGGCCACAGTAGAGGACAATGCAGCCACTTTTGATGAGAACTGATAGACTAAGATCAGAAAAAAGGAGAGGAGGACCTCCCCTATCAGTGGACTTGGGGAGTGGCATGCATGCAGAAAGGGGAGGGAGGGTGGGATCGGCAGGGGAGGAGGGAGGGGCTCATGGGGGGATACAAAATGAATAAAGTGTAATTAATAAAAAAAAATAAAAGATTAAAAAAAAAGGCCAGTTTGTTAACTCAGAAATATGGTAGGTTCTGCCAGAGAAGCGAATGAGCCATTTCGGGCAGCACTGGATTCTCTGCAAGAACATCTGTGTAACTTCTGGCCATTAGGATCCTAGCCTGAGGCTCAACAGCAAAAAGTAGAAGTTGATCCAGAGAATAGTAGCAGTAAGTCATCACGTTATAAAAGAAAGGGTTTGGTTCCTTGATTATCTTCTTTTAAGAAAGCAAGTTTTCGTTTATATTTAAAGAAAAGCCTTAAAAAAAAAAAGAAAGGGGGGAAATGTTGTGGATATAAACATGTTTTGTTTTGGTCCCAGGTGTGGGATGTGGGAATGATTCAGATGGTCCATAGCAGCAGACTATTTGCCTCATGCAAGCTCTGAGAGGAGCTCTTTACCAGCTGCAGATAGTTCTAATCTGAGGATGCTGGGGAAAGAATAAATGCCAGAGCTCAGAGATTGGATGAGGAGGAAGAATAAGGCTGCTCCTGCTTCCCCTTTGCTTCTCCTAGTTACTGTTTTGAAACAAGAAGATGGAAATCTATTGAAACAAGGACTGTTCTGGCTCCAAGGAATCCAAGGACTGTGACCAGTAGGAAAAAGCTAAGAAAGAACTGTGCCCCTTTTCCCACTAACCCTTTCTCTCTCCTACTTCATGCTGGGGTGTTGGAAGAGATCAGGGTAAAGGGAAAAAAAAAGATATAAGAAACGTAAATAAAAAAGTTTAAAAGAAAGTACGCCAACAAATTTCCTTATGAAATAAAAAATACTCAATAAAATACTCACAAACTGAATCTAACAACACATCAAAAACTTGATCCACCATAACCAAGTAGGCTTTATCCCACATATGCACAAATGGTTCATCATACAAAAATCCAACAATGTAATCCACCATATAAACAAACTGAAAGAAAAAAGCCACACAATCATCTCATTAGATGCTGAAAAAGCCTTTGACAAAGTCCATCATCCCTTCATGGTAAAAGTATTGGAGAGATAAGGTGTGCAAGGCTCACACCTAAACATAATAAAGTCGATATACAGCAAGACAATAGCCAACATCAGATTGGCTAAGATCAAAAACTCAAGAGACAACACATGCTGGAGAGGTTGTGGAGAAAGGGGAACCCTCCTCCACTGCTGGTGGGAATGTAAACTTGTACAACCACTCTGGAAAACAATCTGGCACTTTCTTAGACAACTAGGAATAGTGCTTCTTCAAGATCCAGCCATACCACTCCTAGGCATATATCCAAAAGATTCTCAAGTACACAATAAGGACATTTGCTCAACCATGTTTGTAGCAGCCTTATTTGTAATAGACAAAAGCTGGAAACAGCCCAGATGCCTCTCAGTGGAGGAATGGATGCACAAATTGTGGTATATCTACACAATGGAGTATTACTCAGCAATAAAAAACAAGGAAATCTTGAAATTTGCAGGTAAATGGTGGGATCTGGAAAAGATCATCCTGATTGAGCTATCCCAGAAGCAGAAAGATGCACATGGTATATACTCACTCATATAGACATAGAATACAGGATAAACCTACTAAAATCTGTATACCTAAAGAAAGTAATCAAGAGGGAGGACTCTTGATAAAATGCTCAATTTCTATCCAGAAATTCAAAGAGGCTGGACATCAGAAGAAGGAGCAAAGAGGGAACAAGGCAGGAGCCTGACACAGAGGACCTCTGAAAAGCTCTGCCCTGCAGACTATCAATGCAGATGCTGAGACTTATGGGCAACCTTTGGGCAGAGTGCAGGGAATCTTAGGAAAGAAGTGGGAAACAGTAAGATCTGGAGAGGACAGGAACTTCACAAGGAGAGCAACAGAAACAAAAAATCTGAGCACAGGGGTCTTTCCTGAGACTGATATTCCAACCAAGGACTATGCATGGAGATAACTTAAGACCTCTGCACAGATGTAGCCCATGGCAGTTCAGTATCCAAGTGGGTTCCATTGTAACAAGAACAGGGACTGTCTCTGACATGAGCTGATTGGCCTGCTCTTTAATTACCTCCCCTTGAGGGGGAAGCAGCATTACCAGGCCACAGAAGAAGACAATGCAGTCACTCCTGATGAGACCTAATTGACTAGGATCAGAAAGAAGGAAAAGAAGACCTCCCTTATCAGTGGACTTGGGGAGGGGCATGCATTCAGAGGGTGGAGGAAGGGAGGGATTGGGATGGAAGGAGGGAGGGAAGGGGGGGGATACAAAGTGAGTAAAGTGTAACTAATAAAGAAAAAAAATGGGGGTACATAGTAACAAGACTTCCAGGCTTCTGTTTCTTTAGATGTCCCAATTTTCCTATATTTCTCTATAATGTTTAATATTTTTCTTCTTTATCATCCAGAATATTCATCCATCATTAGTACCCAAAGAAAATGGAAACTTTTTTTCACAGAAAGATAATGGTAATACCCAAATTGATTCTTACTGTTCTAAATGAAACAAAAAAGTATTCACCAGCACAGTAAATGTATAAGCTGTGATACATCCATAGAATAAAATGGCATATGTCTACAGAAAAGATTAAATTTAAGATTATTTTCCTACGGTTTTTGTGTGTTAGGATATCCAGGATGTGTTATAGTAGGGTAATTGGGTTCTGGTAGTGCTTTATGGTTCTTGATTTTTTTTGAGTGTGTTCTTACACTGTCTTTTAGCCATCTATTTGCCCCTGGTGTTGGCAGTCTTAGACAGCTCTGGTAGTCCTTGCTGGCTGTCACCTTTGGTAGTAGCTGATGTCTGCTGCCTCTGAGATTGCAGGCAGAGCTGGGACTCAGAAACTTGTGCATGTAGGTAATGCAATAGGTCTCACCACTGCTGGCAGTCCCTGATGGCTGCCAACTCCACTGGTAGACTCCAATGGTTCCCTCATCTGGCACTGTAGGCAGAGCTGACACCCAGGAAGTAGCACCTAGGGTTTGGGGTATACCTAACCTCCACTGGAAGTCTCCAATTGATGCTGTCTCTGGGGCCACAGGCAGAGCTGGTGCTCAAGAGTCGATGTGGAGGTCATGGAACAGACCTCACTACTACTAGTAGTCTCCAATGGCTGCCACAGAAGGCTTGCGGCCGACCTCAGCTCTGCTGATAGTCTTTAATTGCTGCTGAAATCTAAGACCACAGGCAGATCTGGCATCCAGGAACTGGATGTGAAAGCCATCGAATAGACCTCTCTCAAAATACTTGTAATTTGTCCTACTTCCAATGTCCATCCCATTTGTCTTTCTAAGTGAATATTGATCATCTTACCCCGGGTCTTCCTTCATGTTTAGCTTCTTTAGGTGTACAGATTTAGTATGTTTATCCTGTCTTATATATCTAGTATCTACTCATTAGTGAGTATATACTGTGTGTGTCTTTCTGCTTCTGGGATGCCTCACTCAGGATGATCTTTTCTAGATCCCACCATTTGCCTGCAAATTTCATGATTTCCTTGTTTTTAATTGCATAGCCCATGGCAGCTCAGTATCCTCCTGGGTTTTCCTAGTAAGGGGAACAGGGACTGTCTCATACATGAACTCAGTGGCTGGCTCTTTGATCTGCCCCTACCCCCCCAGGGAGGAACAGCCTTGCTAGGCCTCAGAGAAAGACAATGCAGCCAGCCCTGATGAGACCTGATAAACTAGGGTCAGATAGAAATGGAGAGGGACCTCCTCTATCAGTGGACTTAGAGAGGGGCAGAAGGAGATGAGGGAGGGTGGGTGGGGCTTGGGAGGGAATGAGAAGGGGGCTACAGCTTGGATACAAAGTGAATAAACTGTAATTAATATAAAAATAAAAATGTGGAAAAAATAAACCTAGAACAATAACCAAGCTCAACACAAATAGTGCTAGTTTGTACCTATTGTGATAAACTACAGGATTGTAGTAATAAAGATTTAAAACTAAAAAAAAAAAAAATACTCCTGAATGTTGGCCTTTTAGTTAGGGTGCTTAGTCATTTAAACAGCCCACTTATTAGGCCAATGCATACGTTAACCAGGTACTAAATTACAATTGTGATTATTCTCTTAGAGAACACAGTCCAGGCAACACAGAAAGGGCAGGTCATCGTGTACCCCTCCCCTTTCCTCTTTATCAAACTCCTCTGGATCTATGGCTTATAGTGTAATTATCCTTTACTTAATAGCTAATATCCACTTATAAATGAGTATTTATCATGTAATTCTCCCCCTGGGAGAATAGATTTTGTGGGTGAGCTGGAGGTGGATAGGAACTGGGAAGTGGAGGGATCAGGTAGGAGAAAAAGAGACAGAAGGAGAGAGTGCAGGGACAGACAACTGAAGTATCTGGGCATTTAAGAGGTGACATGGAAGTATAATGCAGTGGTAACCTCTTGTAACCTATAAGCTTGACCTTAGGATGGTCTCCAAGGACTTCAGGATACAGAGCCTGAACCAACCATCTTCTGTAACCAGGCTAGGCTACCAGTGGTGGGACTGCAACACCAACCCAGGCATAAAATGTAGGACCCACAACCTGCTCCGCCTGCAAGATTCACCGGGCCAATGATGGCTCAGAGTTTGTGCGAGTAGCCAAACAATGGCTAGTCTAACTTGAGACCTGAGTCTAGTATGAGAGGGATTCCATGACTAGATGGCCAACTTCCCATCTGAAAGCTGGATGACTCAGAGAGCTCCAATGTAGAACCAAATAAGACAGACAAAAAATCAAAACAAAACAACCAAAAATAAAGAAAAAAAGCTGATGAAATTTTACTATATTCATGGATCTATGCCTAGCTCAGTTGTCATCTGAGAGGTTTCCCTCAGAAGCTGATGAGACTTCTCCCCACACAGCAACTCACGGCCAAACATTAGGCAGATCTTGGGGAACTCTGTGGAAGAGAAGGAGGAAGGATTGCAGGAGCCACGAGAATAGAGCCCACAGAATCAATTAAGCAAGGCTCATAGGGACTCACATAGATGGAAGAGCCAACCATCGAGTCTGCGTGGGTCTGAATCAGACTATCTGCATATATGCTCTGGTTCATTATCTTGGAGTTTTTTTGTTGGACTCCTAAGAGTGGGAGTCAGGGTATTTCTGACTGTCTTCCTGATCACAGGACCTACTTCCTCCTATTGAGTTGCCTTGTCCAGCCTTGATATGAAGGTATGTGCCTAGCCTTACTGCATGTTATTATACCAAATTCAGTTGATAGCATTGGGAGTCCTGTTCTTTTCTGGAAAGAGACAGAAGAGCAGTGGATCTGAAGAAAAGGGGTGGTGGGGAAAACATGGGAGGAGGAGAAGGAATGGAGGCTGTGGCTGAGATATAGTGTTCAAGAGTAGGATAAACAAAATAGAAATGAATAATTAAAAAGGAAAGCATGGGTCACATATGAAATCTAAGATTCTAATTCTGGACCATCCTATGTAGAATCACATTGGTTGGAGTGAGGGGCAGAAGGACCATGTGCACCCTTTAAATCCTGACACAAACCATGCTGTTGTTATGTCATGTACGGGTAGTGAATTGATTTTTCTTAATTTCTGTGTTTAGTAAGAGAAAAACTAAGAAGCAATCTCTGTTCTACTTGAGTGGGTGGCTGTAGCTATGAGAGTTTGGTACTTTCCTGTGCAATTCTGGGCTACAGGGCCACAGCCATTCTGATCTCATGCATGCTCAGGTAAAGAACGTAGAGTCACATATTAGTAAAATAGTGTTTCTCCATGCAACATTTCTGGGTAATTCTTTTGTGTTAATACTCTGGTTTGATAGGAATTGAACATTTTAGTCAGAGTCCTCCCTCTTGATTAGTTTCTTTAGGTGTACATATTTTAGTAGGTTTATCCTGTATTATATGTCTATATGAATGAGTATATACCGGGTGTGTATCTTTCTTCTTCTGGGATAGCTCACCCAGGATGATCCTTTCCAGATCCCACCATTTACCTGCAAATTTCATGATTTCCTTGTTTTTTATTGCTGAGTAATACTCCATTGTGTAGATATACCACAATTTGTGCATCCATTCCTCCACTGAGGGGCATCTGAGCTGTTTCCAGCTTTTGTCTTTTACAAATAAGGCTGCTACAAACATGGTTGAGCAAATGTCCTTATTGTGTACTTGAGCCTCTTTTGGGTATATGCCTAGGAGTGGTATAGCTGGATCTTGAGGAAGCGCTATTCCTAGTTGTCTGAGAAAGCGCCAGATTGCTTTCCAGAGTGGTTGTACAAGATTACATTCCACCAGCAGTGGAGGAGGGTTCCCCTTTCTCCACAACCTCTCCAGCATGTGTCTCCTATCCAGAAAGGCAAAGAGGCTGTGCATTAGAAGAAGGAGAAAAGAGGGAACAAGTCAGGAGTCTGACACAGAGGACCTCTGAAAAGCTCTGCCCTGCAGACTATCAATGTAGATACTGAGACTTATGGGCAACCTTTGGGCAGAGTGCAGGGAATCTTATGAAAGAAGTGGGAAACAGTAAGATCTGGAGAGGACAGGAACTTCACAAGGAGAACAACAGAAACAAAAAATCTGAGCACAGGGGTCTTTCCTGAGACTGATATTCCAACCAAGGACTATGCATGGAGATAACCTAAGACCTCTGCACAGATGTAGCCCATGGCAGTTCAGTATCCAAGTGGGTTCCATTATGATAGGAACAGGGACTGTCTCTGACATGAACTGATTGGCCTGCTCTTTAATTACCTCCCCCTGAGGGGGAAGCAGCATTACCAGGCCACAGAAAAGGACAATGCAGCCACTTCTGATGAGACCTAATTGACTAGGATTAGAAGGAAGGAAAAGAAGACCTCCCCTATCAGTGGACTTGGGGAGGGGCATGCATTCAGAGGGTGGAGGAAGGGAAGGATTGGGACGGGAGGAGGGAGGGAACCATGGGGGGGATACAAAGTGAATAAAGTGTAACTAATAAAGAAAAATGAAATAAAAAATACTCTGGTTTGAAACAAGAAGTAAGTTAAGTTTCTCATAGTTTCACCTGAAAAAAAATAAAAAACAACAACAGCATAACATATGGGTTGTACAGAGAAAAATTGAAGGTAGCCAGTAGGTGGATATGCATGTGTATGTGTGTGTGTCTGTGCAGGTATATATGTGTTACCGTATTATGCATATGTTGAGGTGATGTTGAAATTATACATGTTTAACAAAGCATGGTGTTGGGATCGAGGGAGTTTTATGAGTGGCAGGATACTTGTCATGATGTGGGAGCTCCAAGGCTTTGTCTGTGCCTTGTCTACCCCCACTTTCCCACCTGTTCATAAAATCTCAGTGACCACTCATTTCAAGAGTTGTAACTGAGAACCTTTATGCTGGAAAGTTTTAGTGAGCTTACAGGGCTTCTTAGAGGTAAAGTGAGTAAACATGATGTCACTTTTTTGATCCCCTCAAGGAGATTACAAGCCTCTGAAAATCTGAAAGTGGGGGAGCATTTCAAAGGCTGGATGTCACTTGATATGCATCAAGGGGAAATGCAGAAGTGACATTGCTCAATCTAAGATGTGACTGGTTACTGTAATTTATGAATCCCCAAATCAGCATTTTTATAACTACCAGTTTTATTCATTTTATTTTTGGTGGAACAAACTAAGAGAAACATGTGGGCTGAATATAACAACAACACCCATTCGTTAGCCAGTTTCTGTGGATGAGGCTTGATTTATATTGTAGTTAAACTGCAATGAAGATGTTGACCAGATTGAATGCTCTTTCCGCTGGACCTTCAGGTCTCCTTTTTATGATCATTCATGGGGCATATAGAATTCAGTTGTGTGTGGTTGTCGGAGTAAGTCATCAGTTCCCACAGAGAAATGGTTCACAGAGTGCCTTCCTCTTCCAAGGCAGCAGAAGAATCTTTCTTCTGTATAGAATTGGCTCTTGTAGGTAAGACTTGGGTCCTTCTTTAAAGAGCTTATCTGTAGAGTGACTCCATAAACCTGAAGCTACCGTTCAGATACTATGTACTAGCCAGCTTGCTCCAGGAATTCCCAGTGATCTGGGGTTACAGGTCTCCACCCTGCTTTTGTGTGAGTTCTGGGGATCTGGACTTTGTTCCTTATGCTTAAAAAAGCAAGCACTTTAACCACTGAGCCATTTCCCACTCCTCCTATCTTCTTGATGTGCTGGTTTTAGTCTACAAAATGATAGAATTTCTAAAGTATCCTTCTGGCATTTAAAGCCTGGACTACATGGCATTATGACAAAAAGTATGCTTTAGCTAAACTAAACATCATGATGGTATTTGTAGATATATTTGTGACGAAAAGAGTTTAAATGCTAATCTGTTGGTCTGTAAAGAATCCCCATGGATTTGCTCAGATAGTTGGCTATAGACTCTGGTTATGTTTGTAAATTCCATCTTCTTTTTCACATCCTGTTGGCTAGTCCCTTCACAGTGTCATATGTTCATCATCACAGGATAATTCTTGAACACTCAAGGTATCTTGTTTTCACATTTTCAACCTTTGGCTTTATAGAAAAAATTGTATATGGAAATGTTTGCACAGTATTTTGCTTGATAAAAATTTAAATCAATATAATGTAAAATATTGATTGGTTAATATCTTTATGGTAGATTTATATCTGTTGTAAATATTGTATGATCCTATATATCCATTTCCCATATAATCATTATAAAATTGATGTTCACTCTACCTTCTAAAACTGAGTTTCACCTATGGAAAGGAATAGTGTGTGGGACATGCATCATTTTCCAATTCCTTGAGAGCAAAGGGGAAAATGTGGAATTTACCTCTTATGCATATCCGGGGAAGAAATGGGGCACATCTTTGCTTCTGAGTTAATTTTGAGCAAATATAAGTGTTCATGATTCCAAGTGGGCTGTTTTCACCTAGAAATAGCAGAGAATAATCCTCAGCCCCAGAAACAGAAGGGTGAAAAACATAGAATCTTTAATCAGGATACCGAGTCTGAGAGGCAGTTATCAAGATCAGCAGAGGCTGGACAAAACCTGGGTCTTGGCTTCTTGCAATGGCTGCCCATTAGGCAGCTCACTGACCTCTACCTCTCATTTCAATTCCTATCATGATGGAAAGAACGAACTTAGGCAACCGAATCCTGCTTCTACTACCAACAAATTTTGCACCATTGCACAACATTTTACTTTGAGCGTTTTACATAAAGTAAAATAAAAGCAACATCCAGCTCTTTAACAGTGTAAGCCCAAATGTGGTTTACACAGTCCTATTTCTGAAGCTTTTGCCTATTAAACACCATAAGTAAGAGACATCAACCTTCTTTCTATCAATGGGCTAATATTTAATAACTGACTCGCTCAATTAATGCAAGCTAATTACTGTTCAGAAAACTAAAATTGTAGTTCTGTGAAACATGAAGGAAGGTGTTCTTATTATTTGAAATTAAATCCAGTAAGACAACTTATAACTGAAGCTAATACACTTAAAGAAAATAAAACCTAGCTATATAGACTAGCTCACTTTTTTTTATAGGTTCAAAGAATAAGCATGTGTTTGATTGTCTGTGTAGGGGGAAGTGGGAACATATATTTAAAAATAATGAAAAGAAAAAGTATATGCAAAAGCATCACAAATGCCCAATTTTCAGTTTAAAGCAAATTGTCAGTTAAGTAAAGCACTCGATTTAATTTAAGCTTATAAGTCATAATTTGTTACGTGGTTTGACATTTAGTATGTGTCTACTTTAAGATAAATTTATATTTATCATAATTATTTGAATAATATAATGATATAAATCTTTAGTGAGAAGCACCTGTATGTTGACTCCCTACTTTATCATTCATTTGGAATGATAAAAGTTCTATTAAGGAAAATACATCTGAAAAACTCACTACAAATGGAATTGATGTTGTTTGCTTACATAATACAAGTCTTAGCACACTTCTCAACATAACAAGATATTTCTTTTAGCAAATTCCTTGTCAGTGTCCTCTTATGGTAAGTTCAATTAATTTTCCTTCATGTGCTAAATGCAGAGCACTTGAAATTTAAGAGCTGGGCTTGATGGGTTTGCTGGCCTCCCTCATGTAACGTCTCAGAGAATTGTTCAAGAGGCTATTTGACCATTAACAGAAATGACAGTAGTAGGGGAATCTATGCCAGATGGAATTTGAAAAATTTTTGTGTGTGTGTATGTGTGTGAGAGTGTGTATGTGTGTGAGGGTGTGTGTGTGTAAGTGCATGCATGTGCATGTGTGTGTGCATGTGTGAGGGTACAGATGTGCACATGTGTATATGCATGTATATGTATGTCCATGTGTGGTTATGTGTGTGTATGTGTTCTCATACCTGCCTATCACAGCCAGATGGAGCCTCCAGTTAGCAGACTTCTCCAGCCACTGAGAGGTACTGCCATCTCCCTTTAGTTTGAGCTGGCTCCTTGTTCCTATTCTTCAGCACTTTAAAAAAAATATTTATTTATTTTTACATTTTTTTCTTTATTAATTACACTTTATTCACTTTGTATCCCCCCTGTGGTTCCCTCCCTTCTCCCATCCCAATCCTTCCCTTCCTCCACCCTCTACATGCATGCCCCTCCCCAAGTCCACTGATAGGGGAGGTCTTCTTTTCCTTCCTTCTGATCCTAGTCAATTAGGTCTCATCAAGAGTGGCTGCATTGTCTTCTTCTGTGGCCTGGTAATGCTGCTTCCCCCTCAAGGGGAGGTAATTAAAGAGCAGGCCAATCAGTTCATGTCAGAGACAGTCCCGTTCCTATCATAATGGAACCCACTTGGATACTGAACTGCCATGGGCTACATCGGTGCAGGGGTCTTAGGTTATCTCCATGCATAGTCCTTGGTTGGAATATCAGTCTCAGGAAAGACCCCTGTGCTCAGATTTTTTGTTTCTGTTGCTCTTTTTGTGGAGTTCCTGTCCTCTCCAGATCTTACTGTTTCCCACTTCTTTCCTAAGATTCCCTGCACTCTGCCCAAAGGTTACCCATAAGTCTCAGCATCTGCATTGATAGTCTGCAGGGCAGAGCTTTTCAGAGGTCCTCTGAGTCAGACTCCTGACTTGTTCCCTCTTTTCTCCTTCTTCTGATATCCAGCACTTTTGAAGTTCTAGGGTGTTGGGTTATAGGACACCTGCTACCACCACACAAAACCAAAAGCTATGTGAACTTTAAGGGCAGATGATGCAGAATGAAAACCTGTGTAATTGCCAAGCACAGAGGTCAAAGTCATCTTTACTTGGCTTCGCAAGGTCTGAGGAAAAAGGGCTTAGTCATGTTTACTGGACCATATCATCCAGAATCACTAAATAGAAAGGCAAAAAGAACCAGCCCCAAAGTTGTGATATTTACTTCATTTACAAACATCCCTTTGCCTTTTTGATGGAAGACTTATCATTTTCTAACTAAGCCATCGTGCTTTAAATTTAAATTAATTTACTAAAACAAAACAAAACAAAACAAAACAAAACCCCTCAATTGACTCAGCGGATATCAGTTAAACAATAGTGTGCTTTGCTTTACAGAAACTTTCAGTTTCATGGGGTCCCGTTTATTGATTGTTGATCTTAGAGCCTGTGCTGTGGTGTTCTGTTCACGAAGTTGTCTCCTGTGCCAATGAGCTCAAGGCTTTTCCCCGGTTTTTCTTCTAACAAGTTTAGTGTGTCTGGTTTTATGTTGAGGTCTTTGATCCACTTGGACTTTAGTTTTGTGCCGGGTGATTAATATGTATCTGTTTGCATTTTTCTACATGTAGACATCCAGTTAGACCAGTACCATTTGTTGAAGATGCTGTCTTTTTTCCATTGTTTGGTTTGGCATTTTTGTCAAAAATCAGGTGTTCATAAATATGTGGGTTTAATATGTGGGTTTATTTCTGGGTCTTCTCTCTGATTCCATTGATCCACTATTTTGTTTCTATACCAGTACCATGCAGTTTTTATTACTGTTGCTCTATAGTAAAGCTTGAGATCGGGGATGGAGATACCTCCAGAAGATCCTTTATTGTAGAGGATTGTTTTAGTGATTCTGGGTTTCTTGTTATTCCATATGAAGTTGAGAATTTTTCTCAATATGCCCTGCTGCTAGAAATCTCAGCTAGAGTCACCCCCATATTCTACCAGGAGCCTACCTGATCTAAGTCCCCAACTTGTCCCAGAGATGCTCCACCACTCTGTCGTAGATTTCCCTCCTCTAACCTTTTTCTTGTAGGTTATGTATCTCAGGTATTTTTGTCACAGCAAAGGAAAACTGACTAAAACAGATGATGTAGAAAAAAAATTCTACTTTGTTCTTTGAGGACATGTTGTTATTGTTCTCAGTTGCCATGGTAAGATCCCTTCTAACAAGTCAGTCAACTACCACTTAAACTATTATTCCAACAAAAGTAGGTTACCCTTGATTAAGCTTGTACTGCATGCCTTTTCTTAATATAAATAGAAAGCCAGTTGTTTCTGCTACCCAGAGACCTGCTTTACTTCAACATCCTCTGATGAATGTGTTTATTCCACAGGAAGTGCCATGACAACCACACTCAGAGTCATTGTACTTTAGGAACTCTAGGAGTCACTAGTAACAAAGGACATGCTTGGCAACCCTGCCTTAGCTGTATGTCAGAAGATAAGTCTAGCAAAAGCCTAGGTAGTAACTATTAGGGGCTACCGCAGTCAAGGTTCTCTTTTCTTTACCAAGCTCTGTCCTGGCATAGGCCCAGTTGCTTTCCCTCTTTGGTGCTCTATTTACTTTTCTGTGAACTATGGATCAATTTCAAGGTCATTCTGGTGTTTCAACAAGAGGCTCTTCTGAGTCTCTTGCTATGAATTCTTAAAAGCTGCCTGAGACAAATGCTGGTGAGCAAAAGATTCTTGATATCTTGTCTGGGCTGCTGTACCGAAGACATTTTTACATGACTGACTGATGTTATTCAGAAATCTACTCCTTAATTTTGGATCATGGGAAACCCAAGATCAAGGGGTCATCACACTTACTATCTGCTGCCTCTGAGTTCATGGTTGGCATCTGCTTGCTATGTACAAGAACACTAACCCTTAAAAGGCTACCCTCTTTTGAGACCATCATCTCCCAAAGCTATACCTCCCATTTAATATTCTTTCAGGGACAAGATTTGAATCAGTGAATTTGGGGAGGGAAACGTATTTAGTCCATATCACTTGGATACTGTAATGAGGAAAGTCTTCCTTTATAAAACCCACGATTTTTTTTTTCAAAAAACATGTCTTTGGAGTTCGTTGTCTCTCTCTATATTATCTACTCTACTTTATTATTTCACCCCCATCCATTTGACCCTTAATGTTTAATTATTCTCTTTTACTACTTCAGATCATCACTTTTTTTCTCCCTCATTTGAAAGCCTCCCCCTCAACTCTACCTAATCTCTTGAACTTTGTGTTTATAATGAAACACACATAACTGAAGATTCAATACTAACATCCACATATAAGAGTAACAAAATTGTATCTTAGACAAATGTGATTTTTTATTCTGTTTTTATAAATATCTATTAACATGTTTCATAAATACTAGTTAGCCAAACTCTATGTTCTGTTTCAGCGAAAGTGATGGCAGGGACTCACAGGAAGAAATTCATTTCCCACTTGCAAACCATATGCACACACACACACACACACACACACACACACACACACACACACACAC
>NW_026596079.1:13259141-13295972 GCF_907164565.1 Psammomys obesus
CACACACACACACACACACACACACACACACACACACACACACACACATATGTAATCAAAATAAAATCATTCTAAAACCAGCATATTTTTTTTCTATTCTATTCTATTCTATTCTATTCTATTCTATTCTATTCTATTCTATTCTATTCTATTCTATTCTATTCTATTCTATTCTATTCTATTCTAATCTATGCAATCTAAAGAAATGCTGATCAAAGCTCTCCCCATTGATTGGCAGGACCACTAATGGGTATGCTCTCAATTTGAAAAAGATCTAGGATTAAGCTAGGAAATGGATGGAGATTGTGGCTCTCCCTTTTCCAGGTGGGGGTACTTCTTATATTTCACTTCAAGTGTATTTGAAACAGAACCTTCTCCAGTCTTCAAAATGATGGTGGGTGGGGGAGCATTACCTAGGAGAGGTCATGTTGCTTGGCTTGAGGAGAGGCAGCTGCTAATGCCCAGGCTTAGAAGAGGGAAAAGAAAAAGAGACCTCATGCCTCCTGTGAAAGAGGCTCACAGAGAGTAAGTAGACAAAGGGGTTGGAGGCCAGGCCTTTAGCCTGGAAAGTGTGAGTGGCTTCTTCTCTAATAGCTTTGCAAATCTTTGTATAGTTGGACCATTCCCAATACAAAATTCCATTCAATCTGCCCCTCTCCTGGCAGTCAGTTTAGTTTTCTCTCATTTTGGCTTTTCCTTGTGTTGATGTTTTAGCTTTCAAACCCCCCCCCCTTCTCTTTCTTTTCTCTTTTTATGACAAAAGTCTGATTTAAGCAAAATAAAAATTTTCTTTTTTCTCTGTCCCATCTTCCCTAAATGTCTCTTACCAGGGCTCTAATATTAACTCTCATATTCATGAGATATGATGCTCCATCTCACGCCCATGACACTCTTCTATATGTTATCCACTGTTACGTGTTGCAGTGTATTTGAATGAATTATTTGCATTTTATCTTAATGTACACACTCACATAGAGCAGGGACTTGCACCTTAGTATTTTATCTCTATTTCCTACCACAGTTATTCATTTGCTGAATAAGTAAAGTCATACAAAGCACACCTTTGTAAAACAAAGTATTTTATATATGCTCACTGTGGGCTGATATTATCTATTATTAAACTTTTTTTGTATTACCTCTTCAATCATAATAAAGTCTGTGTGTAAAGAGAAAATTTATTATTTTCTATGTATTGAGGTTCAGAGTGGGTGAAGAGGCTATAGGGTCACATCTCTGGAAAGGAAGTGCAAGCATCCAGCTTTAGATTTTTAAAATAATCCATAGTTCACTTGAGAAATGACATCTCTTCTAGCCTCATTCTCATTATGACCTTCAAGCACTTCACTTATTTGTTCTCATTTTTGGAGGTTTCATCTGTACATGTAAGTGAAAAGCTACACATAGACACACAAAGTTGTGTTCAAGGTGAAGCACATATTTATAGATAATAGAAGTCACATCCTCTGAGAATTTTAGATGCTCTGAATATAGCAGTACGATTTCAGAAACAGAATTTTCCTTAGGACTTTTTTAACCCTACCATCTGATCATATAGAATTTGGAGCACGATGCCTGACTCTATTAAGGAGATGAAGTGTATTTTGTGTCGACACACATCCTGCAGCTGAGAAGTTCACATACATTAAGAGCTGGTTCTGTATAATTCATGTTATTTACTAGTGCCAATTTACTGGGCTTCCAAACATCATTGAGTGCTCTACTATAAATATGCCTTCAGCTCTTTTCCAAACCACTAGTCATTTGCCCAGCAGGCCATAAAAGCAATGTATCATGTAACCATGTATTGGATGAAATTTCAAAAGCTCTCCATTTAGGCAGCAGGCCTTAGTGGGTTTGGGGGTCTGTAACATTATCCATTTAATTATACATTTGGGCACACAGAAAAAAATCTGTATTATTTACACAATTGCCTGGGATATTCCCTCCAAGCTGTTAGATCTGAGTCAGAAACCATTAGAATGCTAATCAAGAAAAGAATATGAAATAAATTTCCTTGGTGCAAGCTTTCTAGACACTTATGTCAGGCATCTGCTCCCCGCCCCCCAATCCTGACAGCTTCTTTCCCTGAAGATCTTCCATAGTTCTGGTAGGGTTAATAAACTTCTCATTTGAGAGCAATGGCAAAATTAGAAATATTGGTTCTATTTCTCAAAGACAGTTTCTCATATAATGCACAGAGCCCTTATATGTCACAAATTGGATATTCAGAATAGCAAAGTTACTATATCTGGGGATGGGGTGGGAAGACATTGCTGGAAATCTCTCTCTGAGGAATGGACATCATGTGGTATCATTTACCTTAACTACTTGAGTGACATATGTATTCCAGAAAGAAAAAGGATAGAACATGTGGAAGGTACCCAGAGGATCTGTATTTTTTGTCAATATTTTTGAGTAACTATGCATTTCTCTTTGCTGTAGAGGAATAGCTAAGCCTGTTCATGAGGAAGCAGACAACACAGAGACATCATTTGATAAACAATGTGACGAGAGAAACAGGCGCTAGTTGGGCTGCCCAAGCCCAATGGTTTTTGGATGGATCCTACTTTTTCACAGCGAACCTTCCATTCTCTCCTGCCTGTATCCTTGCCCACTTCAGAAGGTGATTATCTTGGAATTATAGTTCAGATACAATATGTATTACCTAGTCTTACATCAGACCTCTTCCCTTCCCTGACTCATCTTTCACTACAAGTATTCAGCACTGTGTTTTCCATACCTTCCCTGAAGAGGATTCTGTGTGTTAAGTGTCTTGCATAGGCTTGTAACTACTAGATGCATGTAATTTAATATCAAGTGAGAGCCAGGAGATAAAATTTTACTTTTAATATTTTATGCTTTCTGTGGTCAGGCATTATGACAATCAATTGTTTCTTTTTTTTAATTTTGTTGATTTTGCTTATTGGTCTCCACCACTATGCAGTGTGGTAGATATTTTTCATTTCATTACATAAAGAAATTTACAAAGACAAATAACATTAAGTGAGTTATTTGGTTAATGCCCATGGCCTTCTCTGGAAAATCTTGAAATGTAAGAGGAGACCAGAGCATACTAATATCTGAAACCATTCTTCACATTGTCACAACTATTTGGATTGACAGGACAGTAGTACTGCCACCACCCCCAAATACAGTGAACTTAGAAAATGGTAGATGTTGAATTCTGTTTTATGGATAGCAAGGCTTGTAGAATATATTATTGATCTTACTCAGCCTAATGGCTCTTGTCATTGCAAGTGGAACCCACCCTGTTAAGAAGTCTGGTATATGATTGGTCTGTCTTTCCTGGGATCTTCTTTGAACTCAAGTGGCTTCTAGTCGTTACTTTATGGAAATTTTAGGGCTCTGAAAATCAATCAATAAACCATTAAATGTATCCTTCCCTCTTGATGAATGTATCTGAGCAGTCTATAACTGTGTGATATAATGAAGATAATCTAGTGATTTCTCTCAGCCTCAGTTTCTTTCTCTATGTGATAGAAATAATAATGATTGCCTTGAAAATTAGAACTAAATGAAATGTCTTCAGCTAATATCTAATTCACTTCTAATTTTGCACATGGCAGGCATTAGTTAAATATTTGGCACTGTTACACACTTATCAGGCAGTCACAAAGTTCAGTTGATGATTATAGGAGGTGTACCTCTGAAACATTTTTTCCTCTGTTCCACAAAAAAAGGAAGAGAGGAAAAAAAGGGGAAAGAAGGGAGAAAAGTGTGGGTGAAAAAGTACAAAAAGACAATATTAGACACACATAAGGACAAAAGATGCTTCAATGTGTGTGTAAGAGCACATTTCTTTGCAAAGAAATAAGTTCTATCTTCTGGGCTGTCCAGCCAGACTGGCCAGGGAGTAGGAATCAGACTTCAGTGTTTATTTGTACAATCCTCACTTTAGCCGGCAGCTGCTTCAGTTCAGGAATTTTACGGCAGGAAAAATAAAGTGCTGTTGAATCTGGATGCTTTAGAGTCCTAGGTAGAATTATTTCTTCTTTGGGGAAAAAAAGGTGATAATCAGCTAAGGACTATTAAGCTTCATGGCCTTAATCTTATCTTATTACATCTATTCTTACCAGTTCTTAATCACTGCAGTGTAATAACAGTTCTAAAATTTATGGAGACAATTAGGAGCAAACAATTCTTTTGACCCCCTGGCTTTTTCAAAGGCACATGATACTGTAAAAAGAAAGTAGAGCCATGAGACTGCAGCGCTTTTCAAGGTGTTTGCAGTTAGATACCCATTTCAGATTCCAGATCTGAGGGGACCAGGACACTAGCATTTGTCTTTTAGTTTTTCCACTGATGTGTGAGGTCATTTGAAGGCTGCAGGTTGGTTCCCACACCATATTTGAAGGAGAAAGTGTTCAAGGTCTTCCTTCCATCTGAAAAATCCTTTGTTTAGAAGAAAGGACCTAAGCCCATTGCGACATTGAAAAATCAATAATTTCCTTAAAGTTCTTGCGTATTCCTTTGGCCTTATCTGGCTGTGTGAGGACTGACATGTGACATCTCTTCTCTGCCTCAAGTTTCCTGGAATCAAATACCAAGATTAAACAGCTATATTATAAGTTGTTCATAGATTAGAAGGTATGACCTAGAGCGGGTAGGTGCTGGTAATTTTACCTTCTTTGAGATTCTCATACATACACAAAATGTGATTTGATTGAATTAACCCTTGGCTCACCCTCCTGTTTCCCCTTGATATCCTCTCTATGTTGGTCTCCCTAACCTCATGTCCTCTTTTCATAACCCACTCAGTCCATCAATGGTTTAGGACCAAGCTTTAGTTGAGGTACTGAGGCAATGTGAGTTCACACCATAAAATTCATGGTTAGAAACAATGATAATAGGACTGATTCAATTGGAAGTTGAATCCATAGTCTGTAAGGTCAGTTCAGGATGGGTAGACAGCATGAACGATAAGCTGAAGTTATCATGGAAGTGTCTGTTAGCAAGAGTTTACATACCAAACCAGTACATACAGAGTAACCAGAGTAGCAAAAGTTGAATGGGATGGGATAGCAAAATGTGGGGAGGGACCAGTTATAATGTCAAACAGTGGAATTTAGGGTATGTGTGAGAAAGATGGGAAAAGCAGCTGGAAGAGGTATGATAGAATGAGGTCCAGACAGGCTTTGTTTGTCAATTGTCTTAGGTCAATATTGGAAATCATTTCCAGGGTTTAAGTTCTCAACCACTCTTGACTTGTTCAATGTTCCATGGTCGTGGGGTCATGTAAGTACTCCACGGCTTATCTTATTCAGTGTTAACACGATTTCCATTTTATGTGAAATCTTTCCTCTCCAAATGGTGTATTAAATAATGAACACAGTAGTTGTATGTGCAATGCATGTATATTTACATATTAAAAATGAAACATGTAAACTACCATGCGACATTTTTATCAACAGAATGTCTACAGGTATTTGAAAGATTAACAACAATAATAGTACAGCAATGCTACCTTCTTTCTGAGCATTTATCATGTGCTACTCTAATGAGTACTTTACATATATGAGTCTTTTCAATCACTCTACCAACTCTATGAGATGAATAATAGTTTTATCTTAACTTCACAGATAAGGTTGTTGTGATTTAGAATGGCAAGCAGATTTATGGCAGTCACAAAGTTCACAAAAATTTAAGTTAAGTAAGATACAAATCCAGACAACTTGAGTTTTTAATTTGGAGATATCAAGGAAGCAAAATAACAGAGGAAACCAAATGTTCTGAAAAAAAAATATACAGGAAAACATCTAATGTAATGTGTAAAAAGAAATAAAGCCAAATACCACAGTCAGTTAAGGGTGTGCTGAGCAGTTTTATGTCAACTTGAAATAAGTTAGGGTCATCTGGGAAGATAAAACCTCAACTGAAAAAATGCCTACATCAGCTTGACCTGTAGCAAAACTGTGGGACATTTTTTAAGTTAATGAGTGATGTGTGAAGGTTCTGCTTATTGTGGACAGTGCCACTCCTGGGCAAGTGATCCAGAGTTGTATACAAAAATAAAAATGCAAGCTGAGTGAGCCATAGGGAACAGTCGAATAAACTGTCTGAATCAGTCCTGCCTGTAGGTTCCTGCACTGCTTGAGTTTATGTCTTGGCTTCCTTCACTGATGGACTGTGATGGAAAATAAAGATAGGTAAATAAACCTTTCTTCCCCACATTACTTTTGGTTATGGACTTTATTATAGTAATAGAGAACCTAGGAGGACAAAATAGGTATTTGTAAAATGGATGATTTTAGCAGCCGCTGGCTTGGTTAATTTCTACCATGTCTATTTTTCTTCTTAATCTTTACTCCTCTTTCCTTCATATTCACTATGCTAGGTAAAGAGTATTCACATATAAATAAATACAGGGAGATTCTATTGTAGTCCAAACAAATATTAAATAAATACTAAATTAATTAAGATAAATGCATAACCCCATGTTGCCTGGAGAAAACAGAAACTTAGAGTAAGATCATCTCCAGGTCAGGTAACTGTAACTACCCTAGCTTCTCCATCTGACAGCTAGACACTTTTGGTGACATGTTGATTCCCTCAAAGGTCCCTGTCATCACAAATGGCCCAATTCTTACAGTCAAACACCTTTGTTACTCCAATTTCCCATTTTTTGTTTGTTTGAAGGTAATACAGCCTCTGCTATCCTGAAAGCCGATACTGTGCTTTCCTAAATGGGAGAATTAAATTCATTACTCGTGCTTCATACTCCATTCAGGTAAGCTCAGCTACCAACCCTAGTGCTGAAGTGAGACACCTATAATCATCCCTTTATTGTTTGCTCATTTTATGAGGACTTTCACTCCCCTCTCCCATCCCTGCTGCTATCAGGAATTCACATTGTGGAGGCTCCTTAGCGTTCTTGTGGGCAAGCATCTCAATTTCCAAACATCTGGCTGGTTTCAATCAATGAGGCTTTAACACACTGCTCTTGGGGCTGCAGTGGTACTTGCGGGGGTCGTTGAATTCAGAATTCAGAGCCTGTAATAAGCATCCAGACGCTGTCTCAATCCTTTTTTTCATGAAGAAACTCCCGAAGCTGGATTAGATGACGTGTAAAATGAAAACAATCTAACAGAGCTAATAGATCTGACTGCAAGCTTAGTAAGGTGTGTGTGTGTGGGGGAAAGCACACTCCTCTCAAAAACAAAAATTCTAGTTAGTGATGGCCAGAAAACAGACTCTAAAAAGATTTGTAAACAAGAAGCATGCTTGGTCTTAACGAGAGGTAGATAACCAGACATTCTGGTACTTGAGTTGTGTTTTATTAGCTTCAAAGTGTTTTCACATCTGTGGACAGAGGATAACAAGCAGGGACTTTGTAAGCTCATAACTTGATTCAGATCTAATTCTTTCCAACTATTCACCGAATGAACTTGAGCGAGTGATTCAGTCTGTTGGCATACAATTTCTGGGGACGGTAAGTGCTACTGCTACCTTCCTCTGAAATGAAATCAAGTCAAATATGAAAAGAGCATACTTGCAGTGTCGGCAGTGCCATATGTCTGTGTCATTATCTCATTTATTCTCTACAACTGGGTCTGCTGAGAAAGTGGAATAAATATCACCTACACTGGAAATTTACCTGGGATTGTACTAGTAATAAGTTGTGGAACCGCAGTCTAAACCCAGCTTGGATGATTTTCTTTACTTCTTCATTGATTTCTTTCTCCACTGTAAAATTTGTGCACTTCGCATAGCAGCCACATTATTGGGGACAGAGGGGTTAATCTGTTTGGTGAGTGTGTGTTCCCGTGTATGTAGAGGTGCGCATGCATGGTGTCCATGCAGATGTGGCAACCAGAAGTCAATCCAAGGTTGTTCCACACAATAGTTTTTTTGTTTTTTTGAGAGAGGGCATCTTAGTGGCACATGGGACTCACTGATTAAAATAGGCCAGCTGCCCCAGGAGCTCCAATTATCTTCCTATAGCTTCCTCCTCAGTTTTGTGAGTGTGGCATTTTACTCAGCTTTTAAAATGTAGGTTTTGTGGATCAAATTCATTCAGTTCCTCATGCATCATGGCAAGCACTTTACTTAGCCATTTTTGTCAGTCTCTAGAAATTAATCTTGACCTCGATTGTTTCTTAAAAGATGTCACAATAATGATTATTCCAAAACATCTGGCAAAGATATTGGCTTGGGAAAAATTGGAAGCTAGTGGACCATAGTGGGGGAAGTTGTCAACTAACCTTCAACTTTTCTAGAAGTTGCTAAGCTAGCGTTGATCAAATTAGAAGCTCTCTAAGAAGCATCACGAACTACTTGTAAGTGTTGCAGCTCTGAAGGGAAAGGCGTCTCCTACAGAAGTGATACAGCTCGTCTCCAGCTACTGCAGGGGAAGGCTTCCCCAAGTGTAATAGCTCTGCTCCAGGATGGGACTGTTTCTCCAATGAAAGCGTTATAGCTCTGCTTCACAGGGTAAGGGTTTCCTCAGTGGAAGTGTTCTGCTCCAGCAGGGGGAGGTTTCCCCCTGTGAAAGCTCTGCTCAGACTAAATTGTTATAGTTCTTCTGCTCTGATAGGTATCCTGGCAATTGGGAGCTAAGGAATACCACAACATCAAACGGCACAACAAATTTCACATGAAAGATTTATTGGGAGGGAAAAGCCCAGGAGGCTGTCTGCCTTGGCTTGGGTGAGAAGCATCAGGGAACTGAGCAGAAGGCAGGGCTTATATAGAATTTCTTTGGGGGTAGAGATTTTTTTTGGGGTGGGAATTGGTGGGATTTCAGTTTCTGAGCTTGGTTGAGCTCAGGGATTGGTGGATTTCTTTAGCAAGTTCAGGGATTGGTGTGTTCTTCATCCTTTTATCCTATATTACTATACCATTCAATAAAGGGAGCAGTATCAAATTCAAATTACAAATGATCATTGACAAAACTCATTGGATTAAAAAAGCCCATCTTATCACTCAATGATGATATGACTGTCAATAGATTAATTGAACTCTTTGAGTCTCTGCAGTTCTATTAAACGCTGACAAGCTGAACTTCTCATTGAGAATCAAATGAGAACTTTCCAACTTTATTTTTTTATCATTTCTTTTCTACAGAATACATATTAAATTCTCATAGGCAGCCCCAAAGATGTAAGCATAAGAAACTGTGCTCAAATTTTGGATTTGGTGGGTGGGTACAGATAACATTAAATTTGTCAGTATGCATGTGTCTGAGGAGGAAGAGAAGGAGGAAGAAAAGAAGGAGGAAGTGGAGAAAGAGAAGGAGGAGAAGGCAACCTTATTCTTCCCAGCTAAAGGTAGAAAACAGTTGGTTGGACTTTGAATATGGATTTATATTGGTAGAACACTTTCTAAGCAGGCATGAGACCCTGAGTTTGATATCTGGTAGCACAATGATTAAGATGATAATAACTGTGATAAGCATTGCCAGCACAAGAAGCCTAACAATGTAAGAGAGGTTGTGATCTATAATCATTTATTAATGACACAGAAACACCAATCATGTGATAGAGGGTGTGATCTATAATCATTTATTAATTGCACAGAACACACAATAAAATCTCATGCTAAGTGTCTTTTGGTTTATGATTTGGAAAAACTTGTTCTTAGTTTGAAACAATCTTTATTTATTTTATTAAAAATAGATGCTTCTCTCATAAAATACACCAGTTTTTAAGTGCAGCTTTCAGCCTCCTTTCCTCTGGTATTTTCAGGTCTAGGAAAAGATGTCCTCATACAATGTGTCTGAAAACTGGAACTTTAAAGAGCAAGTCAGTGGGCTTAAATATGTCCTCCTACCTCAACAAAACATGTCATAAAACAGTGGTATGCTGGCTTGGATTAAGGACACTGAGGTCTAGGTTTTTTCTTCAGATTGTGGTGACCTGGAAAGATGTGGCTTTTGAAAATTTACTTCTTTTTTGTTCAACCCCTCTGTTCCTTCTGTACCATAAATGGCTTTGAGTGAGCTGTGTGGTCCCAGCACTCTTCCATAATGCCCTTTAGGTTCCTTTTTTGTGTGAGTCATTGGCAGTTTAGGTCAGGACTCAGAGCTCTGGGCACCCAAAACCACAGCAACTTAAAAGGCAGATGAATGACTTAGTGATCCTTGAGGTCAAACCCAGCTCTGATATGTCATGATCAAGTTTTTAGGGCTGGAGTCTGACCTATCTGAGACATGGAGAATATTGATCCCCTGCTGTGCACAGATGAGATGTTTTGTCTAGAAAGAAGTGTTGCCTTATGAGAATGTCTAAACAATGGCCTAGGTATCAGGAAAGGTTCTATTAACTAGATCTTGATGGTCCCATCAGTAGTTGACCACAGCAGGCTTTAGACTCCAAACACTTGTCAAGTTTCAAAACTGGTCTGAGGAACCAAGCTCATAACCACAGACAAACATTTCTAACTCTAAACTTGGCTTTAGATTCTGAAAACTTGAGGTTTGCATTCCAAGGAATTTCACCAGCCTCCTCTTTGTTGTTGTTGTTTTGCTTTGTGTTTTCCAGTTTTTTTTCTTTTGCTTGTAAATAGTCATCAAGAGATTTTATTATATTTTTAATAGAAAACAGAATAGATATAAAGGTGAAATTTCAATGGATTATTTATCAAGAACAAGGCCAATCTCTTACATTTTGGTGTATTATAGTTTATCTAAAATTTTTGTTTACACTTATTTATCTATTCACTTAATTTGCATGTGTTGGAGAGGCAGGTCAGAGCTCACCTTGCAAGAATAATTTCTTTCCTTCTGTCATGTGGGTTCTGGAAATTGAGCTCAGTGCGTCAGGCTTGGTAGCAAGTGCCTTATTCTGATGAGCTACTTTAAAGGCCCTCTGAGAGGCTTTGATACATTTTCACTGTGATGAAACCTAGAAAAAGAACAGTATTTCTTAAAAATTAGTTGAAGTTGTCCTTTTCAGTTTTTCTGTAGGCCTGGAAAGATATTGTTTAGCTTTGGTTTTGTCATGGAATATTGTGTTTTCTCCATCTATGGTGACTGAAAGTTTTGCTGGGACTGGGAGAAGAGGATGGGAGAACTATGATGGGGATATAAATTGAATAAATAAATTAAAAGGATTAGTCAACATTAGGGCCTTTATTGTAAATGAAAACAGGTTACTGCAGCTCCTGCTAGCCACATAACACATCTACACATATGGCCTCGCGGCAACATTGTCACACTTTGCCCTCAGGTATTCTCTAAGTGCACAAAAGCTCAGAGCGTATCTCGCAGCACCGTTAGCACATGGGCAGGCGGCTCACCACCCGCAGCATCTACCTGCCACACCGGGACAGGCTGAGTCGGAAGGAGGAGAAAAGGAAGCTGTTCTATTCAAAACAGCCCCCCTCTGAGAGATTCTTACTAGACAGAGAACACAACACAGTCCAACAATTAGGTATCAGAGTTGAGTGATGGGAATGAGAAGAAGTATATAGAAAACCAAACACAACAAGCATTATACAGAAAGCAACCCCAATGCTGCCTGATTACAAACTGCCAAATGGAAGACAGGGGGAGAGCAACAATACGCCTATCAAATGAAAACACAGGTTTTAAACTACCATCTTGTAGTATTCGCTAGAGAATAATGACCAGCAGGCATGAACCTGTCCTCTCTCCTCACTGCTTTTTTATGTTAATATATTTTAAAATTATTATCATTTATTACAATTTGTACCCTGGCTGAGGCCCTGTCTCCTCCCAATCTCACCCTCCCTTCCTCTTCTCCCTCTATGCCCCTCCCCTAGTCCACTGATAGAGGAAGTTCTCCTCCCCTTCTATTTGACCCTAGCTTATCAGGTATCATCAGGACTGTCTGCATTGTCTTCCTTTGTGGCCTGGCAAGGCTGTACCCCCCATGGGGAGGTGATCAGAGAGCCTGTCACTGGGTTCATGTCATAGAAAGCCCCTGCTCCCCTTACTAGGGCCCCTAATGGATAGTGAGTCTATAGGCTACATCTGAGCTGGGGTTTTAGGTTCTCTCCATGCATGGTCCTTGGTTAGGGCATCAGTCTCTGCAGGGCTAAATATGATAAATCCTCATTTTATGTATAGTCCTCAGTTAATTTTGATAATTTTATATATGTATGGAATTTTATATATGTATGGACAATTCTCTAAATTGTCAAAATTTAGAGAAATCTTTATAGCCTAAAATGTCCTCTGTTGGGAACTCTTTGCTCTGGGCTCAATCCCCACCAATCTGCTTTCTGTCACTGTAGATGACTTACTCCCTCCTTAGAGTTTGAATTAATGAATCACAAATTTCATATGGAGTCTTGTGCTTTTTTTCTTTCTGGCTCTTTTGCACATTGTGAATGGGTACAAGATTCTATTTATGTGACCTTTTCCTTATATTTTTTCTTGAGTTTATAATTGCTTTATTTGAATTATTAAGTAATACATCATTATGAAGATATTAAGATTTATTTATCTATTTACTCATGAATGGAATCTTTTACTTTTCTCAAATTCTGGTTGCTGTAGTAAAGCTACAGTGATAATTCAGATGTAAGTATTTCTTTGGACATATGTTTTCATTTATGTCTGGTAACTATGTAGTTATGTAATTCTGGAACTGCATAATAAACAATACTTATTTAGAGTCCTATATAAACATATTCATGAACATTTCCCACAGTAGCTGCAGCATTTTGCATTAACAGTGGTGTATGGGTTGCTAGTTCTATTCATTATAACTAAAACAAAATGGACTTGATATTTAATATATATATATTTCTATTAAATATGTAGTATCTTGATTGATTTTTTTATTTCTCTAATCACTGATCTTGTACTGGGGGTGGACTTTTGCCTATACTAGGTGCTGCCACTGAGATACAACAATATCCTTTTCATTTATGTAAAAATATTTTTATTAGTATGTATTCATTATACAGAGTAGTAAGTTCATTATGGCATTTTCATTCGAGCAAATAGCTTATTTGACAGTGTTTACTACCACCCATTATTTCTTGTTTCCTCACTCCCTGCTGGCTTCCTTCTTTTTCCCTGTCCCCTTAATACATTTATGTCTCAGATATTTGTGTATGTAAATATTTATTATACATAAGATATTCCACACGTGAATAAAAACATGTAGCATCTGCCTCTTCAGGACTCCCACACTGATTATATAACTTGGCTTTCCTTCTTTTCTGAGCCTTTTACTCTCAGTTAATTTTTTTAAAAGGTTATGTGTTCATTTTCCTGAGAGTTGGCACATCTGATGATATTTACATGGATTCTCAACATTCTATATTTTGTGTTACTTAATATTAAAAAATGAATTGTGTTTTATTTTTCTCTGCGAGGTGGCTAAGGTATTTGTAGATCAATTTGCTACTCTTTTGACTTATTTTAAGCCTTTGTGATAAATTTTCTTTACCCTAGCTAATTTTAAGCTTGTGAGAACTAACTGTAGTTTGTGATCATTTCCACATGCCTCTAGAAACTCTTTAGAGTAATATCTGTTAACATTGGCTAGATCATGAACACTTGCAATATTTTTCAGCTGATAGCTTATCGGTTATTCTTCAGTTTGCTTCTTGTTTTCCTGAATATACCTGTCATGCGTTTTGAATTACTCAATCTACATATGCCTTTATATTTAGCCATTGAATCAAAGGAGCAGTTACAGAATCATGGGGTCCTTTAAAGTTTTTCTCAACTCTTTAGTTTGCTTTTCCAATTCTAACCATGTGAATTCCTTTGAACTCTATTGTCAATTTCTTCAACTTATTAAGTATACCTTGCTCAATTTGGGGACCTTTTTTCATACTACAGACTGGAGAGTAGACCTGATAGATATTTTGGACAGTTGCATGGTGTCTTAATTAGGGTTTCTATTTCCACAATAAAACACCATGTCTAAAAAGCAAGTTGGAGAGAAAATGGTTTATTGTCTTATACTTCCATAATTAGGGTTCATCATTAAAGGAGACTAGGACAGGAAATTAAACATGGCAAGAATCTGGAGGTAGGAGCTAAGGCAGGGGCTATGGAGAAGTGCTGCTTACTGGCTTGCTGTCCATGGCATGATCAACGTTCTTTCCTATAGAACCCAAGACTACCTGTAATGGTCTGGGCTCTCCCCTGTCAATCTCTAATTAAGAAAAAATGCCTTGCAGCTGTATCTTATGGAGGCATTTTTTTTTTCTGTCGAGGTTCCTTCTTTTCAGATAACTCTCTGGCTTATGTTAACACAAGACTAAAAAATTGCTTAGATTCAAGCTTCTTTGCCCTTTGCACTATGCCTTTATGCCACGTACAGAGAGACTGCATTTAATTTCCACCTGAATTCAGGAGGAAGAGAATCTTGGACTTTTTGTTATTGTTGTTGCAACACACATTCCACACATATTTTTTTCTAGCCTTTTAAGCAGGGACACAGATCTGCACTCAACCATGCATCATCACAGTTGCGTGAGAAAACTGATGTGCTCCTTAACAGAGTAGATGGCATTATCAAGATCAAATGATTTAATTAGCAGCTGGAATTAAAATGCATTCCAATGGTCAAGGTCTTTCTATTTCTCTTTCTACCAAAGGTCAAAATTCTTACCTCACCAGGGCTTTGTAATGGTTTCTTCCTCGAGTTAATGTATTTAGGTCAAGTCTGTGGGCAGTTGCCAATTGAATTGTTATTGGTTCTTTTTGAAAATTGCTTAGATTTAAGCTCCTTTGTCCTTTGTCCCACGCCTACACACTTCATGTATAGTGGGTGAATTTAGATGAAGGAATGTTTCTGCCCCATAGTATATTCTACCTGTATCTGAACTGAATTGTGATCTCTTTGAGGGAAAAGTCAAATCTTAAATGTTGTCTGTATTCATACAATTTAGCATAATATAGATCACACTATGTCTCCATTATCAATTAGTTGGATAAGTAAAAACCCCTCACTATGAACTATTAGAATAGAAATCAGTGTAATCAGTATAATCAAATTATGTCATGTTTCTTTGTTTTCATTCTTCTCCTTTAAAATTGCATGAAATATATTACACCAATGGTTAGTATATGTGTGGAACTGATCCCAAAATACCCCAAAGAAAGCACATCGATTATATAAAGTGACATAGTATTTGTATATGGCATGTGCCATCCTCTTTCATACTTTCAATACTTTCTGAGGATTCAAGTTTAGCATCTACATGAGAGAGGACATGTAATGTTTGCCTTCCTGTGTCTGGATCACTTTACTCAGAATTATGTCTTTATATGAATAATTTTCCGTATGTGTATGTGCTACATTTTCATTATCCAATTGTCAGTTGAGAGATATATAGATAGGTTGTTTCCATTTCCTAGCTATTGTGAATATAGCAACAGTGAGCATTAATGAGCAAGTACCTCTCTTTTTTATTTTTTCTTTATAATTTATTCATTATATATCCTGATTGAAGCCACTTCCCTCAATTCCCCCAGTCCCACTCTTCTTCCCTCTTCCCCTCATCCCCTTCCCCTAGTCCACTGAAAGGGGAGATCTCAACTATTGCCATCTGTCCATAGCTTGTTAACTCTCATTAGGAATGCCTGGATCCTCTTCTTCTGTGGCCTGGCAAGGCTGTAACATCAGGAGCAAGTGAGTGATCAGAGAGGAGTCTCCTGAGTTCATGATAGAGGCAGCCCCTGCTCCCCTCATTCAGAGATCCACATGGAGACTGAGCTGCCAGTCAGCCACATCTGAGCAGGGGTCTAGGTCCTCTCCATGCATGGTCTTTTATTGGTGCATCAGTCTCTGCAGGACGCCCTGGGCTCAGATCTTTTAGTTTTGTTGGTCTCCTTCAGAATGGCAAATAGGATAGACACCAGAAGTGGTGAAAGAGAGGAAACAGGATGGGAGTCTACAATAGAGGGTCCTCTGAAAGGATTCACCCAACAGGGGATCGAAGCAGATGCTGAGACTCAGGGCTAAACTTTGGGCATGGAGCAGGGAGTCTTATGGAGAAAGAGAAGGGTGGGATTAGAGGGACATGGAGGGGACATGAGCAAATATCCCTAGTAGGATACATATACAAATATCCCTAGTGGGAATTTGGGACTCTAACTAGGAGTGGTATAGCTGGATTGTGTATCATACAAATACAACGTAAATAATGTCTAAATAATTGTTATTCTGAATTGTTTGGTGAATAATTAAAATTACGTTTTCATCAGAATGAACATATCTTTCATATATATTTTTCTAACTGGGTTTTCATCCGTGAGCATGATGATATGGAGGGAAAAACAATGTGCATATGAGTCTGAGTATGTTTCACTAACACCATTATTCTAAATCTGAAAACACACAACTTAAAGTGTAGGTTTTTGATATTGAGTTTCACTTTCTATACTAGGTATGAGAGAGCTTTTATTATAGCTCTTTCTGGACAAGGGTGATTTCTATGTATCCTATCTCCATATTTAATTTGTTTCCTGGCCTTCAATCTAGAAATTTTTACTTGACTATGTGTATAGTATGCTAAAATGGCCCATATTTACAAGGAAAATGACACTGATAGTTTTTCTGAATTAAGAATTCTCTCACTAGGTTTTCTTTTGTGCCTTTAAGACAATATACAGAAACTTTAACTCCAGGATAAAATTTCCTTCAGCATGCAATCGCTGGTGACTTCGGCTTTATTGCCAAATCCTCCCTTTCCCTCCAATTTTCCATAACTATTAAATTTTATTACATAGATTAATTTATTTCCTACCATATCCTTTGTCTTTTCATGGTATATTTCTTCTGGTTACTTTAGATTTATTAAAAAAAAATTTTTTTTACCTCTGTTACTTGTCCACTGTCTAGAATGCTGTTTGCTGTGTGTGACAAATAACAGGATTCGTTGTCTCTGATATCTGATTGATCTTGGCCATAAAGTGTTCTAGGAAAAGTGGGAGAGAATACATACAAAAAAAAGTGTCCTTTCAACTGATCTGTGTGCCCAGATCTTTATGTGATTGAACCAGGAGATAGGACTTTGTTGCCCATACTGGATGAACAAAATCTGAGTCATTCTGCTTTAGGGGAAACTGTGATCCACTGTTATGCATGGAAGAACTTACTTTTTCCAGCTTCTGGGAGTGTTCTCCTCAAGATCTGCCCTTGCAGAGAAAAGTCACATCTAAGGTCTAAGCTCCTTCCATTGGGCATCCTTCATCCAATGACTGATTGATTTATAAGTATAAAGGGTTGGTTTGACATTCCAAATTTGGAACAACTTGAAGGAGCCATTACAGCTTCAGAACCACTCTTTCCTCTGTGACAGCTGTGACTGTGGAGCAAAAGGTTAGGGTAGTATTTGCTTTAAATTAAGTAATGCATTCTGCATTTCAGCTGTATTTACAATTCTTTCAAGAGTGCTCCCCTATCAGTATACCTTGATGATTATGTATTATTTTTTTTAAACTTTGTGTTTTTAATATATTATTATGAAAGAAATATAAGAAGTATTCTTTGTCAGTATAACATGAGAAACGAATAAAAAGATGATAAATATGTTTTTGGTGGATGAATATGTGCACGTGTAAATTTTATTTTATAAAAAAATATGTGTATATCATTTCTAGACTGTTGCATCCTAATCTCCTTCACTTAATAATGTATCATGTGCTTTAAAGCACTCCAATAAATAAGCATTTACATGATTTTTTAAGGTACTGCTGAGTAACTGACATTTTACCTCTATGGACATATAATGCTTTATTAAAAACAATCCTTCATTTCTTTTCTTCAAGTTGTTGACTCTTCTTCACTGTTGTACACAGGAATATATAGAAAACTTTTGAAAATACTTTTGCAATTTTTCTTGAGATAAATTTGTAGAAGTGGAAATGTAGGGTATAAATGACATGGTTTAGTCTTTTGATTCTTAGTGCCAGATATCCTTCCAAATAAATTGAACAAATTTGATTTTCTACCCACTGCATAAACAAATACATTCTCAGCTTTGATATGATACTGACATGAATTACCATTCTTTTAAAGTATTGTTTCTTTGACTGTTAGTCCTTTTTAAATGTTAGTCTTTATTTTCCTTTCTCCTTGGCCTTTGTATCTTTTCAATTTATGATCATTTTTTTATACACTTTAATATTTCTAGTTCACATCGACATCTTTTCTTACTGACTTTGAGAGGTCCTCTATATAGTCTGGGCATCAGTATTTACCTTATCTTATATGTTGCAAATACCATCCATATTTGTGTCCCTTGTCTCGATAGTAATAGTGATTGTAGTTGGGCTAGTCCAGTTGTTGTCTTATTATTGCTATTGTTGGTAGTGCTGGTGTTGTAGCTGGTGCAGCATTGTTGTGTTTGGGGGTGTTGGCCCTGATGCTGCTGTCATTTATAGGAGTCCTGGTGATGATGCTTCATTTCACCTTAATGGAGTTTAATTATACCAATATTTTCTGCTTATAATTTTTACATGTAGTGCCATGTGACAAAAAAGACCATTGCACTTAAAAATTACATCATTTATTCTAATATATATATATATATAAATATGTACTCATAGACTATTTAATCGTTATCTGTAGTTAATTTGATATAAAATGTGTATTAGTGTAAAAACATCTTGAGACAATTAAAAAGGCAAGACTGAACTTAGTGCTCCCAACTAGAGACAGTTAAGCTGTATGATGCAGAGTCCTCAGGAGAGCAGATCTAAGATGGGTTGCTGAAGAAGTGTGCTTTCAGTGACAGATGGGTAAATAGGGGCATGGATTTTCTGTATCTGCAGAACTAAGGTTAGTCAAGGAACTTGCTGCTGATTGACTGACTTTGGGAGAATGTGCTTATTCAGGGTGTATGTAACTAGTTAGCTTTTTTGTTCAAAGAGGCACTATCAATGGTTGACTGCCTTATAAAAGCAGATTCAGTGAAACGAACTGATGATGAATAGAGGAGGTGTAAAAGTACTTATGGTATTCACTTGTTACAAAGATTACAAGAAAATGTCAGCCTTTTCCTAGTATTTTGAGGATTTAGCAATCCTCACTAGGGGTCCATACCCTGAAAACAATGTAAAAGAGTTTGACTCAATGTGTTAATTTCTTTCTAAAACATCAGTTACTTTTTTATTTTTTAAATTTTATTTTATTAATTACACTTTATTCACTTTGTATCCCCCCATAAGCCCCTCTCTCCTCCCCTCCCAGTCCCACCGACCCTCCCCCTTCTTCACACATGCCCCTCCCCAAGTCCACTGGTAAGGGAGGTCCTCCTCTCCTTCCTTCTGATCTTAGTCTATCAGATCACATCAGGAATGGCTGCATTGTCATCTTCTGTGGCCTGGTAAGGCTGCTCCCCCACAGAGGGAGGTGATCAAATAGCAGGCCAATCAGATTATGTCAGAGGCAGTCCCTCTTCCCATTACTATGGAACTCACTTGGACACTAAACTGCCATGGGCTACATCTGTGCAGGGGTTCTAGGTTATCTCCATGCCTGGTACTTGGTTGGAGTATAAGTCTCTGGGAAGACCCCTGTGTTCAAATATTCTGGTTCTGTTGCTCTCCTTGTGGGGTTCCTGTCCTCTCCAGCTCTTACTATTTCTCACTTCTTACATAAGATTCCATGCACTCTGCCCAACAGTTGGCCATAAGTCTCAGAGTCTGCTTTGATAGCCTGCAGAGCAGAGCCATTCAGAGGCCCTCTGTGGCAGATTTCTAGCTTGTTTCCTGTTTTCTTCTTCTTCTGATATCCATCCTCTTTGGCTTTTGAACATTTGGGGATTGAGCATTTTATTCAGGGTCCTCTCTCTTGATTAGTTTAGGAATAGCGCTTCCTCAAGATCCAGCCATACCACTTTTAGGCATATATCCAAAAGAGACTCAAGTACACAATAAGGATATTTGCTCAACCATGTTTGTAGCACCTTTATTTGTAATAGCCAGAAGCTGGAAACAGCCCAGATGCCCCTCAACTGAAGAATGGATGCAGAAATTGTGGTACATCTACACAATGGAATCTTACTCTGCAATGAAAAATAAGGAAATCATGAAATTTGCAGGTAAATGGTGAGACCTTGAAAGGATCATCCTGAGTGAGCTGTCTCAGAAGCAGAAAGACACACACGGTATATTCTCACTCATATAGAAATATAAACATAGGATAAACCTGCTAAAACATCAGTTTCTTGAAAGCAGCAATCTTAGTTCTCCTCTTTACTCCCAGTTCTAAAGATACTGCTGGGAATGAGAATTTTTAATAAATTGAAATCAGGAGCTTGGCTTTCAAGGCTAGCTAAGGCCAGGGCCAATGATATAAAGCACCATTTAAAGGAAAATAAACTAATGGCCTCAATGGGATTCACTTCTGGGAAGATCCCCTAAAATCACCAGATGCCAGTTCTTTGCACCATGTTTGTGGCTCTCATGTTTATATTTTAGAAGGCTAACAGAAGAAACAAAAATATCTCCAACTGAGATATCCCAAACCTGGTACTGGGATTTTTGCTCAGGAGCCCATTGTATCTAGCTGCATTGTTATTCCAGCCAGGCAAGGCATCTCCATTCAAGTCTTTCTAATTATATTTAAAAATTGAGTAACAATATGAAATATCTCTATACAGATTTTTTTTCATGTGCTTTTTATTTTGGCTAAAACTCCTCTTTTCTTTCATTTCCCTCTCCTGTCCCTGCTTAAACTTTTCTGACCCCAATATTCAGTATCTCAACTTTCATTTTTACATGTGCTCTACCCAAATACTTCTCTGTTGCCGTAATAAAACATCACAACCCAAGGAAACTTACAGAAGAAAGATTGATTTTAGCTTACAGTTCAGTACAAGGGTGATAGAATCCATACATGACAGGGGAACCACGACATGGCAGCAAGAGCTGGAACCTAGATGATCATGTATCCATGCACATTCAGGAACCAAGTAGAAAACATGATAACCTCACCACCAATAGTCCTATAACTTTCTTCAATGGCATCAGCGTGTAGTGAGAGCTTCTGGTTTCTTTAAAAACACAGAAATGAACAAAATTGAGCAAATATCCTTGTTGAATGGTGGAGCATATTTAGCATATATGCCCAGGAGTGGTATAGGTGGATCTTGATGTAGTACTATTCCCAATTTTCTGGGAAAGTGCCAGATTGATTTCCAAAGTGGTTGTACAAGTCTGTACTCTCACCAGTAATGGAAGAGGTTTTCCCTTTCCCCACATCATCTCCAGCATGGGTTATCACTTGAAATTTTGATCTTAGCAATTCTGATGGGTGTAAGATGGAATCTAAGAGTCATTTTCATTTTCATTTTCTTGATGATTAAGGATGTTGAGCATTTCTTTAAGTTTTTTTTTTTCCTGTCATTCTGTATTCCTCTGTTGAGAGTGCTCTGTTTAGCATTGTACCCCATTTTTAATTGGATTATTTGATTTGTTGGTGTCTAATTTCTTGAGTTCTTTATATATTCTGGATATTACATGTAGAGAAGCTAAACACTAAGGAGGACCCTAGGGAGGATGCTTAAATCTCATTCAGAATGGCAAACAGCATAGACACCAGAAGTGGTGGAAGAGAAGGAAAAGGATGGCAGCCTACCATATAGATATTCTGAAGGGCTCCACCCAACAGGGGATCGAAGAAGATTCTGAGTCTCACAGCCAAACTTTGGGTAGAGTGCAGGGAGTCTTATGAAGAAATGGGGATGGAAGGTGAATTTGGGATAGAAGGACTAAGAGGGAACAAGAGCTACACAAGGAGACCAACAAAGACAAAAAGTCTGGGCCCAGGGGGTCCTGCAGAAACTCATGCACCAATGAAGGACCATGCATGGAGAGGATGTAGACCCCCTGCTCAGATGTAGCTGATAGGCAGTTCAGTTCAGTGGGCTCCCATGTCTCTGTCATGAACTCAGTTGGCTACTCTTTGATCACTTCCCCCTGGTGATGTGGAAGGAAGAAGATCCAGGCAGTCCTGATGAGACTTGATAGGCTAGGGTCACATGGCAGTGGAGGAGAACTGCCCCCTTTTAGTGGACCAGGGGAAAGGAATAGGGGAGATGAATGATGGAGGATGGGACTGGGAGGAGATGGGGGGAGTACAATTGGGATACAAAATGAATAAATTGGAAAATAAAACCACACACAGAAATATTACAGGAATATGTTTTTGTTTCAATCCCAGATGTGGGATATTGGGCTGCTTCAGATTGTCCACAGCAACTGACTTTGATCTGTCTGGAATTCTGGCAAGGATGTTTTTTTTTTTTTTTTTTTTTCCAGCTTAGGATACTTTATGTTTGGAATTCTGGGAGCTCTTCAGAGGGCTTATAAAAGTGCAAGAGCTGGGAGATGAGGGCAGCTACTGCTTCCCCTGCTGTTCCTGCTCCTGTTGCTGTTGCTGATTGCCATTTGCTCCTGCTGCAGTGAATGGTTGCTGTTTGTGGCTGTTGCATGGGTTTCTGGTTGCTGGTTGGAGCTAGCCTGATGCTAAATATCAAACGCGCTCCGAGGATTTCGACATCCTTAATCAGCATGAAGTAGTCTAATGATATTGATCCCCCTTTTCCTTTCTAACTTTCTTTATCTCCTGCATAGTGTGTGGTGGGGGTTGCTGAAAGGATTAGGGGTGGTGTAGGGAGGTAGGAAAAAGAGCCTAATATAGTAGCCTAAAGTCTGGTTACACCACAAAGCAAGGACCAAGTGTTCAAATACATGAACCTATCCGGGACATCTTTCATTCAAACTGCCACATTTCCCATCAACCCTCGCTGGTTAGATGGTTATGTCCCCAGCATTCCCCTCAAAACTTTCAATGAACTTAGCTTCTATCTTCCCCATTAAAGTACCACATCAATGGCCCCTTTCTAGTTTCGTGGCTTCTATAGATGCTGTAAGTTTCAAAACATTCAATAGTAAAACTCAAAGCTAAAGTTCACATAATCTGGATTGCCTTACTCAATATAATTTTCTCCACTTCTGTCCATTGATCTTTTACTTTTATGATTTTATATTTTGTCACAACTGAATAAATTCAATTGTATGTATGTATCACTTTTATTATTCATTTACATGTTGATAGAAGTCTAGGCTGGGTCCATTTCTTAACTATTGTGAACAGGGCAGCAAAAACATGAATGTGCAGGTGGTTCTGTAGTAGGTTACAGTGGTTTTTGTGTGTGTGTGTGTGTGTGTGTGTGTGTATGCCCAAGAGTGGTGTGGGTCATTTGATAGTTCTATTTATAGCTTTTTAATCAACCTCCAGACCACACTCTGAAGTGACTACACTAGATAATACTCCTACAGTTTGTGAGAGCTTCGTTTTCGTCCATTCACATCAGCATTGGCTGTCATTTGTACTTACGATGAAATTGACCATACTGACTCTTGACATGGAATTTTAAAGCACTTGTCATCTGAATTTTTCCGAAAGGATTAGCATGTTGCGCTATTTTTAAATGTTTGATAGAAATTTTTGTTTCTCTGTTTGAGAACTCTTTGTTTAGTTCAGTAGCCCACTAAAATGTTTTCATTATTTTAAGCTTGTGTGTGTGTGTGTGTGTGTGTGTGTGTGTGTGTGTGTGCGCTTGTAATATGTGAGTACTGGATCAGGAGTTACAGGCAGTTATAAATCCTCCAGCACAGATGCTGGAAATTGAGCACAGGTCCTATGCAGGGGAGTTATGCACTATTAAACACTGTCACCTCCCCAGTGCCCATATAGTGCATTTTTTTTTTTGCTTGATGATATTTAGTGTTTTGCTTAATGTTTAAATGTTTTGTTGAGGTTTTATTACACCACCCTACTTCCTGTTCTCTCCTTGTTTTTTATATATGGATGGAAATATGATCATTCTTGTCCTTCCTACCATGCCATGCCTTCTCTGCCATATATGGCGCCCCTTTGATGTCTAGTCTTTCTAGATACCACTACTCATTCATGTGTATAGTTGGCTAAGGTATTTCTCTCATTTTGTATTTACCCCTTCACTTGATTGGCAGTTACTTTTGGAGTACAGAAACATTTTTGTTTTGAGATCCCATCTATACATTCTTGGTCTTGGTTCCTATGTGCCTGGAGGACTGTTCAGGAGGTTCTTGCCTATGCCTAGAAGTTGAAGCATACTCCCTGATTTTACCTCTTTGAGGCCTTTGCTTCATTTGAAGTTGAGTTTTATGAAGGATGAGAGATGAGGTTTTAGTTTCATTCTTCTAATAATGATAACTAAATTTTGTTAAAGAGACTGTCTTTCCTCCAGTGTGCATGTATGGCATCATTATCAAAAATCAGGCAGCTACAGGTACATGGACTCATATCTAGGACTGCTCTTCTATTCCACTCATCCTTATGGTGTTTTAGTGCTAGTACCATTCTGTTTTTATTACTGTAGGTCTGTAGTATAACTTGGAATCAGAAATGCAACACTGTCAGCAGTCTTCTCATAGTTCAGTTTTACTTTGGCTACATTGGTCATTTGTGCTTCTGTATAAGTTTTACATTTATTTTGTTTATTTTTTAATTAAATTTTTATATTAATTACAGTTTATTCACTTTGTATCTCAGCTGTATCCCCCTCCCACATTCCCTCCCAATCCCACCCTTCCTCCCTGCCCCTATCCAAGCCCACTGATAGGGGAGGTCCTCCTCCCCTTCCATCTGACCTTAGCTTATGAGGTCTCATCAGGACTGATTGCACTGTCCTCCTCTGTGGCCTGGTAAGGTTGCTCCCCCCTTGGGGAGGTGGTCAAAGAGCCAGCCACTGTGTTCATGTCAGAGACAGTTCCTGTTCCTCTTACCCACTTGGATAATGAGCTGCCATAGGCTACATCTGAGCAGGGGTTCTAGATTATATCCATGAATGGACTTTGGTTGCTGTATCAGTCTCAGAAAAGACCGCTGTGCTCAGATATTTTGTTTCTGTTGCTCTCCTTGTGGAGCTTCTGTCCTCTCCAAGTCTTATTATCTCCCCCATCTTTTATAAGATTCCCTGCACTCTGCCCAAAGTTTGGTTATGAGTCTCAGCATCTGCTTTGATACACTACTATGTAGAGTCTTTCAGAGGCCCTCTGTGGTAGGCTCCTGTTCTGTTTCTTGTTTTCTCTTTCTTCCAATGTCCATCCCATATTTGAATTTCTGAGTGAGGATTGATCATCTGACCCAGGGTCCTCCTTCTTGCTTAGCTTCTTTAGGTGTACAGATTTCATTTCATTTATTCTGCATTATATGTCTAGTATCCACTTATAATTGTGCATATACCATGTGTGTGTTTCTGATTCTGGGATACCTCACCCAGGATGATCTTTTTCTAGATCCCACCATTTGCCTGCAAATTTCATGATTTCCTTGTTTTAAGTTGCTGAGTAGTATTACACTGTGTAAATGTACCACAATTTCTGTATCCATTCCTCCATTGATGGACATCTGGATTGTTTCCAGGTTCTGGCTATTATGAATAAAGGTGCTACAAAAGTGGTTGAGCCAATGTCCTTGAGCATATTTTGGATATATGCCTAGGAGTGGTATAGCTGGATTTTGAGTAAGCTCTATTCCGAATTATCTGAGAAAGCGCCAGATTTGAAAAAAAAAAAAGTGGTTGGACAAGTTTACATTCCCACTAGCAATGGAGGAGGGTTCCCCTTTCTCCATATTCTCTCTAGCATGTATTGTCACTTGATTTTTTATCTTAGTTATTATAATGAGTCTAAGGTAAAATCTCAGTGTCATTTTGATTTGCATCTCCCTAATGACTAAGGACATTGAACATTTCTTTTTTTAATTTTAATTTAATTTTATTTTTAATTATACTTTATTTACTTTGTATCCCCCCCTCTAGTTCCCTCCCTCCTCCCCTCCCAATCCCTCACTTCTCCCTCTTCTCCACTCATGCACCTCCCCAAGTCCACTGCTAGGGGAGGGTTTCTTTTTCTTCCTTCTGATCCTACTCTGTTAGGTCTCATCAGGAGTGGCTGCATTGTCTTCCTCTGTGGCCTGGTAAGGCTGCTCCCCCCTCAGGGGGAAGTGATTAAAGAGCAGGCCAATCAGTTCATGTCAGAAGCAGTCCCTGGTTCACATTAGTATGGAGCCCATTTGGACACTAAACTGCCATGGGCTACATCTGTGAAGGGGTTCTAGGTTATCTCCATGCATGGTACTTGGTTGGAGTATGAGTCTCAGGAAAGACCCCTGTGCTCAGATTTTTTGTTTCTGTTGCTCTCCTTCTGGAGTTCCTGTCCTCTCCAGATCTTACTGTTTCTCACTTCTTTCCTAAGATTCCCTGCGTTTTGCCCAAAGTTTGGCCATAAGTCTCAACATCTGCTTTGATAGTCTGAAAGGCAGAGCCTTTCAGAGGCCCTCTGTCAGGCTCCTGTCCTGTTCCCCGTTTTCTTCTTCTGGTGTCCATCCTCTTTGCCTTTCCAGATGGGGATTGAGCATTTTAGCCAGAGTCCTCCTTCTAGATTAGTTTCTTTAGGTGTACAAATTTTAATAGATTTATCCTATATTGTATGTCTATATGAGTGAGTATATACCATGTGTGTCTTTAAGCGTTTCTCTGCCATTTAATATTCCTCTATTGAGAATTCTGTTTAGCTCTGTACCCCATTTTTTAATTGAATACTTGGTTCGTTGATGTTTAAATTCTTAATTTCTTTGTATATTCTGGATATTAGCCTTCTGTCAGATATGGGGTTGGTAAAGATCTTTTCCCAGTCTGTAGGCTGTTGTTTTGTTCTGACCACAGTATCCTTTGCTTTAGAGAAGCTTTTCAGTTTCATGAGGTTCCATGTATCAATTGTTGATCAAAATAATTTTATTTTATGTCTGTGAAGAATAACTGTGGAATTTTGATTTAGATTGTATTGAACTGATATATTTATTTTGGTAGTATGGTTATTTTTACAATATTGTTTCTTCAATTGAGGAATATGCGATTTGGTCGGATTTGAGATCCACTCCACAGGAGGGAGTCAATGCCTAGTACAGTAATCCCAGTCAAAATCTCATGACTTGGAAGGCCACCGGCCCTAGGAAGGAACTTATTACTGTTGTTAGCTAAATTGCCTTAATATAAAACTGCTTTCTAAATCATAATGTTTATAGTTATTGAAAAATATCACTAGCAACCTTAATCAAAGGATCCTCTCTTTGCAATAAATACTTTTTAATTCAGAAAATCCTGTTGTTTCTGTGATGCTGGGAAAAGTGGCTGATAAAGGTTGGGTCCTCAATAAGACATACTATGTTCTTCTGAAATTCAGAAATCATTGTATAAAAGTGCAGAAAGATTGAAAGAGCTAGAAGTTAAGAGGTCCAAGAAGGGTTATCTTTAGAGTCTGACCTAACCATGCAGTTGTGATCTCACAGCAGGTGTGGCTGCCTGCACTGGACCTGTAAAATCTGGGTCCTTCAACAGTTAACCAGGGATCAGAGATGGATTCTGGAGCCCTTTAACTTCCCAAATGAACTGTTGACTACTGATGGATGAGTCAGTCATCATCTTCAGTTGTGTGATCACTGTGGATGTGACAAGTCTTCAGTGAATAGTTATTAACTTATGCTCTTACAGGTGGACATGGCTGAACTCAATGTGTCACCAAACAAAATAAAAAATATGTGACTATTGGGATTTGTAAGGAAAGGTGGGGTTGAACCTGAAGAGAGGGAACTAAAAGAGAATGGAGGTAAGACTAATCAGAATGTATTATATACGTGCATTAAATTTGCAAGCTAATAATACTTTATACTTACTATGTAAATCAGTATGAAATACTTTCTATGGAGTACTTTACGAAATCTATGTACAATCCTTTGAAGAATTTACCATCATTGCCTCATTTTACAGATAAGAGTACTGAAGTTTGAGAAGTCCTCCCTGTGTTTCATGGATGTTGGGGTGAGGGTTGAAGGAAATATTCATCATTGTTAATAGAGCTTTTCAAAAATATTTCTCAATGTGGCTTATCTTATACTGACCTAGAATTGAAAAGGGAATAATTTTAAAGAACAATAGGGACTAATGTCAGCTGGTTGTAGCCCCTCCCCCACAACCATGGCTCCAGCCACCCAGAGGACCTAACGAGACACCTGTCCAAGGCTCCAGCACAGCAAAGGGCTGTGCCACACTGTGCCAGTCTGGCTGCTTCAAGTATTGCCCCTGGGCCCCCTCCTCTTCAGCTTCCTCGGGAACCCCTCTTCAGCTCCTCAGCTACCCTGGGTGTCTTCTCCTCCTTTTCCGGTGCCCGGATGCTGCCTTTGGCATGTTGTCCCTGAGAGGGGTGCTCAGATCTTCAGCCTGTGTTGCTGGCCTTTCTACACCTCTGGACAGTAACTCTTGAGGACTGTAGAATGGCTGAAGGTAAATCAACACAGCCCTGGGACCTGAGATCTGATGCCTGGAGAAACTGAGAAGCTGAAGCCATGGAGGAGGCAGTGAGCCTGAAGCCTCAATCGTGGCTGCTGCTGACAGGGGAAGGAAGGCATGTCCAATGAACCAGTCTGTGAGCTCCTTCGCCCTCTCTGTGGCAACAATGTCAAAAGTAGCCATTCCCTGGAGGCTGGGATCATTACATGGTCTCACACTGCCAGCCAGGGACCAGGTCCAGGACGAGGAATCTGGTCCCTCAGCATCGGTTCACTTCTGTTTTTTTGAATAAAGTTGTTTTGCTCTACTTCAGATTTTTACCTCCGGGTTTAAGTCTGTGCAAACCCCTGAGGCACTAGTGAAAGGTGCCCCTCTCCAAGACCTTTCTAATTGTCTGAATGGTGTTCCAGCCGCTTTAACTGTCCCAAAGGTCATGTCCAGTTCCTCAACAGGACCCTTCCCAGATTATGCTAATTTTGGGTGAAAAGTCTGAACAAAAAGCTACCAATACCTGAGTAGGAAAACACACCAATCCCTGAGCATCCCACAAAAATCCACCAATCCTTGATCAGGAAAACTCCGACCAATCTTCATCCTGGAAATCTCCATCCTAGGAAGCTCCATCCTCTAAGAAATTCTATACAGGCTCTGCCTACTCTTTAGTTCCCGGCTGTCTTCTCCCTGGAGCAGAGGCAGCTACCCTTGGATTCATCCCTCTCAGTAAATCTCTTTTATGAGATACGTGAATCTCTAATCGGGAGAAGCCAAGAAGCAAAGAGGGAAAGTGAGGAAATGGAGCAAAGCTGAGGCTCCTGAGCTCAGCTTAACCAGAGATACCCTCCCCTGGGAGGGAGCTCCAACCCTGAAGATGCAGAGCTGAACAGAGCTTTTAAGCTGTATCACTTCAGCCGAACCAGGGCTATCTCTCCCAGAGCTGCAATGCCTCTGTTGAGGAGGCTTCCTCTCAGAGCTGTTTGGTTCCTAGACTCACATGTCTCAGGATACTCTTCCACTGGGACATTGTCCCATCATAGAGTTGTGTGGTTCCTGGGCTCCAGAGTCCCAGGATACCTTCACATTCAAGCAGGAATGCCAACGATTTTAAAGAATGATGGGGACCAATGCCAACTGGTACTATGTTCCTGGAACTGAAGTATCCAAACAAAACTTTGTCTGCTCAGTGGCTGGGGCCAGTTAGTTATTATTCTGTCTTTGATAAATGTAGAACCTGAAGTTGAGAAATGAAATTACCAATCTCTCAGCCTGTAAATGGCTAGAAAGATGTCAGACAGTGTGGGATGCTGTTTGGTTCCAGTTGTGATTATGTTGTTTAATCCCTCTTCCTCTTATGTCTTGAATCAATGAGCCAAATATGCTTTGTCATTGATGAACAGATTTAATTATGAGCTATTTTAGCAAGGGATTTTCAGGCATAGTATCTAAAATTTTGTTCTTTCCTTTTGCAACGTTAACCTGTAATATGAGTTCAGATAATCCAAGGAAGATTGTGACTAATCTGAAATCCATTTCTGTGCAAGCCGATCCCTCACACTGTGGCTTTGATTGCAATGAGTGATGAGATTCCCCATTCAACATTGCATTATTTTTAACTCACTTATAGTCAGAGGGTGATTAATCATGGGATGCAAAAGTTGGAGGGAGGTGTGATGAGTCTGCAGGAGCAGCCTAAGCAGAGAATGACAGCATGGCTAATCCAGAACTCCTTCTTGAAAAAGAGGCAAAGTTGCAGCTGGGGCCCTCCATATTCTCTTTTAGTCCTACAGATGATTTCCAACGATTTTTGCACGACCAGGTATTTATTTAAACACATGTCTGCTTCTTCCTGATGGCACACTGAAGTAATATAATAATAATAATAATAATTAATAATAATAATAATAATAACAGTGACACTAAGTCTGTTAATGTGGTTGTTTCTGATGTTTATTTTTTTAACTCTCTATGGAATACTTTGTTTCATTTAATTTTTTCTTTGCAAAATTAAAGATCTGTTTCCATGAGGGGTTTAAGAGCAATGGTGCTAACGCTTAGGAAGAAGAACACATAGAAACACCAATTTAGGCAAATAATAAATTAATTATTTTTCTTTTTAATTTTATTTATAAATTTATTTATTACAATTTATTCACATTGTATCCCCACTGCAGCTCCCTCTCTTTTCTCCTCCCAGTCCCACCCATCCTTCCTTTTCTCCCTTTATACCCTTTCCTTAGTAACCTGAGAGGGAAGGACCTCCTCCCCTTCTAACTTATCAGGTCTCATCAATGCTGGCTGCATTTTCTTCTTCTGTGGCCTGGCAAGGCTGCACTGTACCTCCCCTCCGCCCCCCGGTTGGGGTGATCAGAGAGCCTGCCACTGAGTTCATGTCAGAGACAGTGCCTATATCCCTTACTAAGGAACCCACTTGGAACCTAAGCAGCCAATGGGCTTCCTTTGAACAGGGGGTCTAGGTCGTCTCCATGCATGGTTCTTGGTTGGAGTCCTGTTCCTTGTCTTCTCCTACTTCTGATGTTTATTCTGTTTGCTTTTCTGAGTGAGGATTAAGCATCTTCATTAGGGTTCTCCTTGTTGCTTACCTTCTTTAGGACTATAGATTTTAGTATATTTACCCTGTATCATATGGCTAATATCCACTTATAAATGAGTATATATCATTTGTGTCTTTCTGCTTCTGGGTTACTTCACTCAGGATGATCTTTTTTAGTTCCCACCATTTGCCTGCAAATTTCAAGATTTCCTTGTTTTTAATTGCTGAGTAGTATTCCATTGTGTAAATGCATCACACTTTCTGCATCCATTCCTCTGTTGATGGACATCTAGGTTGTTTCCATTTTCTGACTATTAAGAATAGAGCTTCTATGAACATGGTTAAGGAAATGTCCTTACTGAATGGTGGGACATCTTTTGGGTATATGCCTAGGAGTGGTATAGCTGGAACTTGAAGTAGCATTATTCCAATCTGGCACTTCCTCAGAAAATTAAGAATAGTGCTACCTCAATAAGTTAATTGTTTAATACTTATCACAAATAGCTTTTGCCCCACTGAGCTCCTATCACCCAGGATGAACAAACTCCACAAACATTTGCTGAATGAATCAATAAGATTAGGTATGCTGGGTTCTTTTTCTGGATCAGTAAGATTTCTTCACCTGTGTAGACACTTTGTGATTTTATATGGAAAAAGAAAGGGTTGCTTAACATTTATTCAATACCCATTAATATTGTCACCATCTTTCCGACAGTTCTGGGTGAGAACAAACCAAGATGAATGGATTCCTGTCCACATGTCTAAGGGTTGGCACATGTAAACAAATAAACCAATACAGTCATTGCTCTGTCAGGCATACACACAAGTTACAAGGAGGAAAAATTGCCTCATTTCCTGAGTCCAGTCTGAAGATGCTCCTGGAGAAAGTGATATTTGAAGGAATAAATGATTCAAGTTAGTTTTTCTTAATTTAGTAATTTCTGCTTTCATCCTTCTTGTAATTGTCATTGTTTTCTTGTTTAAAAAACACATTTAGATTTATTTTTATTTTGACTTATGTATATGTGTGCACGTGTGTGTGTCTTTGAGACAGACTATATGCTACATGTGTGCAGAAGTCCACAGCAGTCAGAAAAGTGTGATAGATCCCTTGGATCTGGGGCTTATAGGTGGTTGTGTGTTGCCCAACATAGGTGCTAGGAACTGAACTCCAGTCCCATAGAAGAGCAGTAAGTGTTCTTAAACACTGAGTCATCTGTCTAGACTCAGTTTTATTTTCCTTTGTGGCTGAAAAAAAATATTTTGCATGTGTACCACATTTCCTTGATTAGAAATCATGTGTGTGTGTGTGTGTGTGTGTGTGTGTGTGTGTATAGAGTTTGTATGTATTTGTGTTTTGGTCATGAAACTAGAAAGGGCATCTTGAGGGAGGAAGAAGAAATCTCTTGTTAATTAAATTTTTGGTTTTTATATTAATTATAGTTTATTCACTTTGGATCCCAGCTGTAGCCCCCTCCCTCATTCCTTTCCAATCCCACTCTCTCTCCCTTTCCTCTCTCCAAGTCCACTGATAGGGGCGGTCCACCTCCCCTTCCATCTGACTCTAGCTTATAAGGACTTTCAAGACTGGCTGCATGGTCCTACTCTGTGGCCTGGCAAGGCTCAAGGCTCCTTCCCCCTCCGTGGGGGGAGAGTGGTCAAAGAACCAGCCACTGAGTTCATGTCAAAGACAGTCCCTGTTCCTTTTACTAGGGAACCCACTTGGAGACTGAGCTGCTATGGTCTACATCTGTGCAGTGGTTCTAGGTTATATTCATGAATGGTCCTTGGTTGGAGTATCAGCCTCAGAAAAGACCCCTGTGCCCAGATATTTTGGTTCTGTTGCTCTCCTTGTGGAGCCCCTGTCCTCTCCAGGTCCCACTATCTCCCCCTTGGGATTCCCCACACTCTGCCCAAAGTTTGGTTAAAAGTGTCAACATCTGCTTTGATATACTTCTGGGTAGAGTATTTCAGAGGCCCTCTGTGGTAGGTTTCTGTCCCTTTTCCTGTTTTCTCCATCTTCCAATGCCCATCCCATTTGTCTTTCTGAGTGAGGATTGATCACAGAGAAGAAATCTTAAGCAGGTTAAAGTAAAGACATTCACACACACACACACACACACACACACACACACACACACAAATAGATGTGGCAGAAGAGCAGAATTGGGGCCATATTACCATATTAGAAAGGGACTGGTCACTTGGGATCAAGGAGATCAGGAGAGGGCAGTAAAGGGTAGGTATAAATGACAACAAAATTTAATATATGAAAATGTCATTCTTATGGAAGATGGGGAATATAAGTGTATCCAGAGGAGACAGGAGCTCCACAAGGAGACCAACAAAGACAAAATAAGCTGGACCCAAGAGGACAGCAGAGACTGATGCATCAACCAAAGACCATGCATGGAGAGGACCTAGACCCCTTGCTCAGATGTAGCCCGTAGACAGCTCATTCCCCATGTGGGTCTCCTAGTAAGGGAAGAAGAGACAGTCTCTGACATGAACTTGATGCCTGCTCCTTGATCATTTTTGCCTGGTGGGGCAAACTAGCCAACCCATAGAGAAAGAAGATCCAGGCAGTCCTGATGGGACCTGATAGGCTAGGATCAGACAGGAGGGGAGGATGACTTCCCCTATCAGTGGACTAGGGGAGAAGGATAGGAGAGGAAGATGGGGGGAGGGTGGGACTGGGAGGAGACGAGGGACTGGACTACAATCAGGAAACAAAGTGAATAAAATGTAAATAATAATAATTAATAATAATAATAGTAGAAAAAAGAAAAGTCATAATGACACCCATTAATGTATATGCCAAATTAAATTAAAAAAATAAGAGCAAAAGATGAAAAGCAAAGTTTCTTTTCTATAGTGATAATCTATAGCAATTTGGAGAAGAGTAGGAAGATGTGAAGAAACAGAACAAATAATGCAAGGGCCTCCGGGGAAGTGGAACTTTCTAGAATATCAATGAATGATAATATCTCTCTTTAATGGATTATCCACTGATTTTTTATTGAGCTCCAGTATTTGAAAGTCATTTTGCTAAGCACTGAGGTAATCTCAAATTAAAGTAACATATTTGGGTTTGCCCTCACAAATATTATTTTGGTCTGGAGCAGAGAATGATAAATTAAGTATCAGTCATGCAGAAAACTGTGGAAGGAAATGCAGTACTCTGGGATTGTGCATCCTGGAGAATTTACCCAAGTTTTTTTTTTTTTTTTTTTGTCTGAGAAATTAAGGAAGGAAGGAAGTACTATTTGTATAGGAGACAAAGCCAGGCAGGCCAAAGGGAAGGCGACATTCAGAGACAATGTGGATACTCAAGAAGCCATGAAGTCAACCAGATGATAGAATTTAAAGCAGAGCATGTGAGGAGATGAGTGAGGGTCACATCATAAAAGATATAGTCAAGAACTGGTAAATCTTATACCAGGTTTTTTGGGATATTGAGCAGGGGAAGAAAATTAATTTTGTGCTTCCATTGAGTGAAAAATTTACAGTGACTGGGTTCTTGTACAGTGCTTTTAGAATTTAATTATGGAGCAATAAAAAAGGACACACTCTGGTCACAGAGTGCCTGGACTCTTAGCTCCACATGAATTCCATTGCAATTAGAACTAGCTTTCTGCATTCAAAAAGCCTCTTGCTCTGTGATCTCTGGCTGTAGTAAGAAAGTCAAGGATAAATATTCCTACTCACTGGATGGTGGAAGAGGCTACATCTCTGGCTGATTCAGACACATGGCCATAATTATGTGCTGTGTGCTGGTTTTGTAGTTGAGGCAGCCCCAGACCTCTGGCTCACTGCCCCGATGCACTGCCTTTTCCTCAGAATTTACTGTGTGGGTTTTCAAAGATCATTCAAAGCCAAGTATTTCCATTAAAGAAGTTGATTGCTTTCTCTATTTCATCCCTCACAATGGCACACTCTGCTATCCATGACTGCATAGGCTTTTCTTAATGCTAATTCTACAATGCTGAAAATTACAGTAATGTGTGCAAAGGACACCTCCTAGGATTATCACAATGTCTGTGAGGAGTTGTCCTCATAAACTTTCTAAGTTCTCTCCCATCACTATAACACACTTCACTGTTTTTATTTATTTGTTGGACGATATAACAATATCTATAAAAGGAGTCTTATTGCCACTCCATTTTAAAATGTTTACTAATTTATGTCGGTCTATATATTCCTGTGTGAGGGGACATGCATATAGAGGTCACTGAACAATCTTAGTGTTGGTATATGCCTTCACTATGTACATAGAACCTTTCACGGGTTTTAAAAAACTTTTTGCAAGAAGTGCCTTTACCTATTACACCATCTCCCCTGCCCACCAAGGCCAGTTATTATCACCAACCGCCAGTGCTGATGGTCTTTGTTTCCTGTAACAAAAGACCAGAGGATTAATATTGTTCTTACAGTTATGGTTTTATATAGAAAATGGTAAAGGCTTAAGATTTATGCTTAAAATTAATCACCAACAGAAGTTAGGAAAAAATTGTTCATGGAATCTTCTTGCTGGGAATAAAAAGGTCTGTAGGAGCCTCGCTGAGCATGCAGGAAAAGTAGTGACATAGTGGAGATAAATGCTTGCTGCCTCATTCCTGTAGGATGCAGTGGCATCGCTTATTCTAATCATTGATGTGGTTACACAGAGAACTTTGTGGAATGACTCGGAAAAAAAAGTAGTAAAGTTTCACGATTCTCATGATGGAATCTGTAGAAGTTAGATGAAAATCTCCCAGGAATCATTTGGGTGGTAGGAATGGTGAGATGGGAGTTGGGGATATGAGAGTAGCTAACACGATTACCCAGTTTCCTTGAAATTTCCAAAGTCTGGGAAATATTTTACAAATATGATACGTTCGGAATTCCTTTCTAATTACAGCATGTTTATGATTGTAACCAAAGCTATCTGGTGGAGAGGAGTGTGCTTTCTGGTGTGGAACATCCATGGTGTACAGCTTCATGCGATGCACGTAATTCAGCACTGCTGTATTTCTAGACACAGGGCAGATTCTGCACATGACTGGGTTTCACTTCTGTGGGTGGCGAATAAAGAAAGTAGCATGAAGTAAAATATATGTGGCAGCAACCGATGGACTTCTATGTTTTCCTTCTCTGTGTCTTAGGAGTGGAAATGTCTCTTGTCTGTGGTGAGCAGAAGCAGACATGAGTTATGATTATGGCCTTTGCCTTGTAATTTCTGTGTCATCAAGATGTGCTCTGTTTATTACTGCACTTAGAAAGCCTTGGGATATTAGCCACATAAAGCCTCTGTCTGTGGATTCTATTACCACACCCGTCAGTTGTTCCAGGAAAGTGAGACTGTAGAATCATCTTTCTGGGGAGAAGGCGATCCCTGCTTGTGCAGTCCACTGGGTAAGTTTTGTGATAGTTCATTATATCAGGAGTGGTCCCCAGTGAGCCCTTGTCTTATCTCTTTGTTCTCTCACTGAACATTTGAGGATTGACACCAGAAAAAGAGAGTTCAAAAGCTGCATAAATTGCAGATCTGGCTTTCCAAGGGAATGTTCCATGTGCAATGGATTAGCTATTCTAGAATCCAGCAAAAGCTCCTTTGAAAGCTCTAAACACACACAAGTGAGGTGAAAGAAGTGGGTGGCGACTTGGCCAGCCAACTTTGAGAGGTGTGGTATGTCTCAGTATTCACAGAATAAAAAGTGAAGGTGTGTGGGAGTTTACATATGAAAGGTTGCACAAAAGTAGCTCTGGTTTTGTAAAAGGTCTTTCAAGACCATCTGTCTCTGTAAGGAAAACAAATGTTCCCCAAAGGAGCACATGGAATGTGGTTCCATTGTTTGCAGGAATGAGAACTGCCTTGCAGAATGATTGATAGGTTACTAGTAGATATCTACCCTATTCACTTTGTCTCTGTCTCTCTCTCCCTCTCTCTCTGTATGTGTGTGTATGTATGTATGTATGTATGTATGTATGTATGTATGTATGTATGT
>NW_026596079.1:13295982-13319932 GCF_907164565.1 Psammomys obesus
TGTATGTATGTATGTATGTATGTATGTATGTATGTATGTATGTATGTATGTATGTATGGTTGTATCTATTTAGCGACCCCACCCTTTCTTTTTCTCTGGGAAATGAAAAGCTGTATCTTTGGAAATAAAAAGTCTGACCCTGGTATTCTGGTGTTATGCATTGATGTGAATAGGTTGCCAGCTAGTGGTGCTGTTTTGAAAAGTTGTGGGACCTTTGTGGTGTAGGGTCCAGCAAGAAAGAGTGGATCACCAGAGCTAGATAATGGTGGTGATGACAGTAATGGTGGCTCTCATGTCTTGGAGAGAGAACATACTCAGGAAACATTTATCACATAACTTCTCTCTGCAATCTCATTGTGAACTGGACTGATAGTGGTGGAATAGTTCATTAAACTTACGGCTCCTCTCGTTATTTGATGAGGAAGCTGCTAAGCTGCTCAGTAACCGAAAAAACATTCCCAACCATGATAGCAGCAAATGCAGGTGGGGTTTGATCAAACGAATATGCTTAAACATTACTGATTGCTATGCAGCTAGGAACTGTTTTGTGATTGCAACTGGCAATATATATCATGAAAGATCATATCCTTTGATGTATAATGTCATCATAGGTATTAACCATAATGAAAAAAAACATTTAAAGTAAAAATAGACATGTTAAATAAATTCTGTGTAGAATTACAGATAATAGCAATAACATGAAAGCATTTAAAAGGTTCAAATACGGTTCCATTCTGCAGAATGTCATGGGTATTCTTATAACATTCTAACAATGAAATATTAAATAGTATGTACACTGGTAAAATAATTAAATAATTATATAATAAATGTTTATATAGACAACATTGTAGGGATCTATAAAAATACAAGTTTTATAAAATTATGATAACAAAAATGTAAAATAATAACAATGAAATAATAGAACATGAAATAAAAATATGAAAATAAAAAGTTTATGTTCATTGTTTTTAAATATAATTTAAATATGTTTTTACAAAAAATGGAACAATAAGTTAGTAAAAAGTAAAATATTATTTGTTAGAGACTAATATTAAGAACTTTTCTAATATCTATTTTGTAAAACTTTTGCTGTTTTTGTCCATTTTTCCCTCTCTCCCTCATCCTTCCTAGCTTGCTTGCTTCCTTCCTTCCTTCTTCCTCCTCTCCCTCCTCTTCTTTCTTTCTTTCTTTTTCTTTCTTTTCTTCTTTCTTTCTGTGTATGTGTTTTCAATCATGCCAAGCCACATGGAAGAAGTCAGAAGACAACTTTTAGAAGTTGTTTATCTCCTTTTGGGTTCTAGGGATCACACTCAGGTTGTATTTCAGGAGTTAAGTGCCTTTAGCTATGGCACCATCTTTCTGGCTCTTTACTTTTTAATGTGAACAAGAGAAGGTAAGTTACTATTCTCTCCTTGGGAGATGAAGTTGATGAAGTTACATTTCCTTTAAGTTTATTTATCAAAATACTTTATTCATTTTGTATCTCCCCATAAGCCCCTCCCTCCTCCCCTCCAGGTCCCATCCTCCCCGCTCCTTTCTGCATGCATGCCCCTCCCCATGTCCACTGATTGAGGAGGTCCTCCTCTTCTTCTTTCTGATCTTAGTCTATCAGTTCTCATCAGAAGTGGCTGCATTGTCAGGGTTCTAGGTTATCTCCATGAATAGTCCTTGGTTGGAGTATGAGTCTCTGGGAAGTTCCCTGTGTTCAAATTTTCTTGTTCTGTTGCTTTCCTTGTGGAGTTCCTGTCCTCTCCAGCTCTTTTGTAAAACTCTATTTCCCACTTCTTACATAAAATTCCATTCACTCTGCCCGTCAAGAATTGCTAAAACAATCCTCTACAATAAAAGATCTTCTGGAGGTATCTCCATCCCTGATCTCAAGCTGTACTATAGAGCAACAGTTATAAAAACTGCATGGTACTGGCATAGAAACAGAATGGTGGATCAATGGAACCGAACAGAAGACCCAGAAATAAACCCACACACTTATGGACACCTGATTTTTGACAAAGATGCCAAAACCATACAATGGAAAAAAGATAGCATCTTCAACAAATGGTGCTGGTCCAACTGGATGTCTACATGTAGAAAAATGAAAATAGATCCATACTTATCACCCTGCACAAAACTGAAGTCCAAATGGATCAAACACCTCAACATAAAACCAGACACATTAAATCGGCTAGAAAAAAAAAGTGGGGAATACCCTAGAACTCATTGGTACAGGAGAAAGCTTCCTGAACAGAACACCAACAGCACAGGCTCTAAGAGCAACAATCAATAAATGGGACCTCATGAAATTCAAAAGCTTCTTTTTTTTTTTGTTTTTTATTTTTTATTTTTTTTGGTGTGTGTGTTGTTCCTGTAATTATATTCCAATCAAAACGTCTTTTCATACTTTACCTGTATTTTCTTCTACTTCATATTTTTCTTTTTTTTTAATGTGTTTGAATATTTTTTTCTGAAATATATTTATTATTTTTTTCTTTTTAGTTACATTTTGTTAACTCTGTGTCCCAGCTGTATCCCGCTCCCTCATTCCCTCCCCAACCCCACACTCCCTCCCTGGTCTCCTCCCTGCCCCTTTCCAAGTCCACTGATTCAAAACCTCTTCCCCAAGAAGCCTAAGGCTGTTTTCACTTATTCTATTTTATATGAAAAAGAAAAAAAGCTCTGAATACTTACCTATCGATCAATCTATTCATCTATCCATCCATTCATCCATCTGACCATTCACTGAATCAACAAGGAGAGTAGGATTCCCTATCCTCCAATGCCCATTTAGAATTTGAAATATTAATTTAAGACTTTAATTCTATTTTTCAAAAACAATGACAAAAGTATACTGGCAGTAACCTATTCTTTATCTCCATTTCCAAGAAAACCAATCACTTATTTTAGCTACCATTCCTCATGGAACATTTATTTGTCTAACTCAACTCTGTTTCTCATAATATCATGAACCAATGGCTAGCTGAATTTTCTTTATTGTGCTAGAATCCAGCTTTAGCATTTTTTCAATATCTGGTAAAAATATCCATTCACATAAACAGAAACTCCATAAGATCAAATGTGGAAGTTCTGAGGTAATGTCTCTTTTCTCAAAAAAGTTCCAATTTGGAATTTTCCAGAGTGACCCACAAAGCAGCTGGTTTCATGTATGAGATTCTCCATTAGCACTGTAGAACAGACAAGGGAGATTTTGAATGGCTGCCATGTTCCAATCAATGCAATATTTCTGGTTACTGGTTCACAAAGGATTCTTATTGCAAAAGAAGAACATAATAGAAGTGCTAGGGCAAGAGCCATCACAGTGGGTCAAGTGGTTCCTGTGTAAGTCTGAGGTACTGTGTATAAACCTCCTGCATCCACTCATATCCTGGCTGAGTGCTGTGCCACACCCATAATCTCAGTAGTTAGGAGGTGGAGACAGAGGTGTCCCAGGACAAGCTGGCTTACCTAGATGGACAAGCCATTTGGACAAGTCAGTGAGCTCTGCATTAATGTAAGAGATCTTGCCTCAATATATAAGCCAGAGAGGAACTGATGAAGACACTGATGCCAACTTGTGGCTTGCACAAGCATGCCACATATATGCACCTGCACCTGCACTACAGTGGGGTGTGCACACATACACATCACTCACCTACACAAATGGAAAGGTAGAAATGTATTTAACATGGAATAGCATTTTCTGAGTATTTTCAAGATCAGATTGCATTCTAAAAATCCATGCACTTTATATATTTAAGAGTTAGACTGTATTTTATTTCTCTATGTATCTGTGTATCTGTCATCTGTCTGTCTATCTGTCTATCTATCTATCTATCTATCTATCTATCTATCTATCTATCTCATCTAACCAATTATACAATATGATGCCATGAGGCCAGAAACCATAGTTTGAGAGAGAGGGAGGCAGGGAAAGAGAGATAGGGATGGAGAGAGAGCAAGAGAAAGAGGTTAGTTGGAAGATATTGGAGGGAGAAAAGGAAAGATGGAAATGAATGATGTAACTATACTTTATTTTCAAATATTTTAAAAGATTTTAAAGAAGGCATCCTGTTTCTTCGGTGTTATTATATAAGGATAATGAAAAAAGGGAAAGCTTTGTGACTATTAGTTTTACTTGCCAACATGGCTTTAATAGAGAATTAATAAGGGAAAGGCACTATAACAGGTATGGTTGATTATATTTACAGAAGTAATTGGTCATTGATTCTATGGACAGGGAAAGGATAATATGCTTTCACCAATGTGCCTAGGCATCATCTAGTCTTCTGAAGGTCTAGATGAAACAAAACAATGGTGGGAGCTCTCTGAAGCTAGGCTTCAGCTTTCCCCTATCCTCTCTCCCCTCGTTCTCAGAAAAGTGGAGCTCCCCACCATTATACCATCCCAGCACATCAAGTCACATCAGGACTGCACTGAGCTCCTCCTCATCACTACAGCCAGGAAAGGCAGCCTAACTAGGGCAAAGTGATCAAAAGCAGGCAACAGAGTCCATGTCATAGACAGCACCCACTCAAATTACTATGGGTCCCACACGAAGATCAAACTGTCCATCGTTTACATATGTGTATGGGGCCTAAGTCCAGTCCATGTATGTTCTTTAGGTAATGATTCCATCTCTGTAGGCCCCCATGAGTCTAGATTAGATTCTTTCCCCCTCTGGGTCCTTTTATCCTTCTCTCCCACTCTTCCACAGGACTCCCCAAGCTCTGATTGATATTGGCTGTGAATTTCAGCATCTGATTTGATCATTTGTTGGGGAGGAAGGCTCTCAGGGCAGTTAAGTTAGGCTCCTGTCTAGACATAGCAGAGTATCTTTAATGGTGTCAGAGGTTAGCTCTCTCCCATAGGTTTGGGTGTCAGATTGGGCCAGGCATTGGTTGGTCATTCTGTCAGTCTATATCTTAAATGTGTTGGCTATGATCATCTTTCAAATGACTTGTCCTTATCTTGAAGCCAGCTTGTGGGAGGATTCAATGAAAAGTAATTCTATTCAGTAGGACATATAACTCAAACACAGAGGGTAGGTAGGGATCCCACAATAAGAAGAGCTTAACAAGAATGCTTATGACTTTTATAAGAAAAAATTCCAATGTATAAATTGAGAATTAATTTTTTTCTAACACTGTATCTTTGTAGGGATGGAGTTTGAAAAATTTCATCTCTCTGGCCATATCTGATTTTTTTTTGTTTATATTGCTGTAACTTGAAATCTAAGAATGATATTTACATCTTAAGTGAGTGTTAAGTGGGAACCCTAAGATAATTAGGTAAGTTTTATAAGATCATCTTGTTATATATTTATATATATTAATATATATATAAATCTATATAGGCATTATATTTTATTATATATTAATGTGTAATATATGTAGTATGTTTATCTTACCATATATATATAAATATTATGTTTGAGTCATGATATAAGTATTACAACCATTGACTCTTTATCTGTAAGCCTAAAACTGTTTACTGGCTGATCTTTTTAGAAAGTTTTCCAGCCCTTGTGCTAAACAGCATTACTTGGATGCCTTGTAATTGACACACACCAAACCATGTGAAAAAGGGCACTTATCCAGTGGGTCTCGGTTAACAACACACAAACATCTCATGATGTTTCCTGCCCTGAAAACATAGCCATGCACACTCATTTGTTTTCTCCTTGAATTAAAAATAGGCAACATAGAGGGGGATAGATAAACAAATAACTACAGAATGATGGATAGAGAAATCCCTTGAGGTAGAATCATGTTTGGGATGCTTTGAGGTGGGAACCAGTATGTTAGTACAGAGCAGACCCATGAGGAAACAGGATAATCAAATGCTATGGAGAAGCTGAAACCTTGAGACTGTAAGCCAGGGGATACAAGGCAGGAAGTAGACATAAAAGACTGGCAACCCAAATCTTCTGGGTCAAAACAGTTCTTCATACTATGAATCATCTCTGAGTCATCATAATTTAGTCTTTATTACAACCCAAAATCCAAATATTCAAATTTATCAAATAAAACTTGCTTCACATCATTAATAGCACATACAATACAATATAGCAGTGCCTTAACAAGCTTTCTGCTTCTTCTTTCATGCTCTGAATATTTTTTGATTAACTTGTTTCTATTCCTATGTTGTTAAGTAGCTTTTGTTCGTGTTACATCTTGTCTCACAGCTGAATTACAAGGAAACAGGCAAAAAACTGTAATGGGTACCTCTTTGTGCCTTTCTTTTCTTAGATTATAGTATAGTCATTAAATTGTAAATGGGTATTTGTTTGTTGAACCATGAACACATATTCAAGTCTTTTTCTTCTGTGTTCCAAGAGACGAAGAGTATATTCATACCAGAATATCTCCAGTAGAGAATAGAAACTTTCACCCATACATATATAACATTTTATCTTCACTAGTTCTTAGATGTTATCTATGTATGATACTTGGAGGCTTTGTGTATCCCTTTTCATCTCTTGGTAAATTATTTTCCTCTTTGAACATTCATAAATTGTCTTTGGGATAGAGTTTTGGACAATTATATTTACTTTGATTCCTACCACTGGCATTAGAAAAGCATGTCTAGAAACAGTCCATCATGGCATCAAATAATAACTTGTGTATCAGTCAGAGACAAAATATTTTGTTCCTAGGAATCAAAGCATACAGCAATGACTGTTAATATGCTGAGTACTCATAGCTAGACAGCGACCTTCAGAAAGAGATTTGTCTTTAAAGAACACCATTAGCGACTGTTTCAATGTTGTGGAACATTAGTATTCTTATATTAAAAAAAATGTATGATGGACTATTTGCAAAGTGCCCTGAGAAAGCAGTCAATGCATAGATTTTTGTGGTACTATGGCCATAACTCCCGAGCATAAAAGTATTCTTCTAAGTGCCTATAACAACTGGCTTTGCCTATGGCAAGAAGCTTTTACTCCTCCCTGTATTCAATCTCATTGTCACCCACTTATTTAGTCAGATGGTTTTTGGGCACATCTAGTGAAAATTGAACCACAAAAATGAACAGTTGCTGTTTATAAAGTCCACACAGTTACATAATCCAGATGACAGCACAAGTGGGGAATGCTGCTGATATTCAACTTTAATTGCAAACTTGACACTTGCAGACAGCAAATGTGTTGGTGAGGTATCCAGTTTTACATTAAACAAAGTCTTGGTAGAAATGGAAACTTTTACATGGGTCTATTCCTTTGAATTTTTATTGTGCTAGATACATACTAAAGCCCTGAGGTGGTGGGGATTGGGCTATGAAAAGTCAAGGTTAATTTTCCACAAAGTTCTTAGTTGATTTTGCCACCATTCAGTGCTCAAGGGTATTTAGCTATGTGCTTATTATGGCATGGGTTCATCTTCTAAACATGAAGCTGAATATGTCAGCTATTGGGGCATTTATAGAACCAATTTTCATTTTTCACATTACATATCACCATGCGCAGACATTCCATTTAAATAGTGAAGGAAAAATGACATAAGTCAGGATTTAGTAAGAACTAAGAAATTACAGTAAATCTTTGCTTTTGTTTACTTGTTATGCTTCATGCTCTCAGTACTTCTGTCATCCCTCTAACCTATGGTTTGCATAATATTACACTGAAGAAATCCACATGGACTCAGAGAGTAAGATCTATGGGATTTTGTTAAATAAAAAAAGAGTTGGTGATTTTTTTTTTTTTTAGTCATGTCTGTGTTCAACTCTGAGGTAGTTGGAATTTCTCTATTGGGTCTAGGTAATCACTGCAACATGGTCTGTATTTCATATTCAAATGGCAGAAAGGAACAACCAGAATTTCATTTTTTAATTTTTTCCATTACTAAAATTAAAATTTTTTCTCGCCAATTATATCCTGATTATGGTTTCTCCTCCTTCAATTTCTCCCTGCTCTTTCTCACCTCTCTCCCATCAAGATCCAACCCCTTTCTCTCATTAGAAAACACAACAAACTTCTAGATTATAATAAAATAAAAAATAAGACAACCAACATATAGAAATTGGACAAGACAAACAAACAAATAAAAAACAGCCCCCAAAAAGGCAGGCACATGCATGAACATGCACACACAAGCACACATACAACACACACACACACACACACACACACACACACAGAGAGAGAGAGAGAGAGAGAGAGAGAGAGAGAGAGAGAGAGAATGCGCTGACATGATATCATGAGAAAGGAATCTCCAAAGATGCAGTTGAGGTCATTTTCTGTCGGCCATTTTGAATTGAGAAAATAAAGAATGAAGTCTTTTCTGCATTCCTTAAAGATACTTTCAGACACTTTTTAGTCTAAAACTTGGGTCACCCAACGACAAGAAAAACAGAGAAGAAGATAAAGTTTGAATCAGATCAATAATGCCCAATCAACTAGTAGTGAGCACATGGCTATTCTGAACAAGCAGCAAGCTCTATGAGCAGAAGAAAGGTGTTCTGAGTCCTGAATAGGTGAGTGACAGGTCTGCCAACACAGCACCCACGGCACCTAGCTTCCCTTCTGCAGCCCCCTTGGCTTGCTTCACTGATGATTTTAATCGAAAAAAAAAAAGTACTGGCTAAAATTATTGTTTTTTGCCTGATTTTTCATTGCAAATGTTTAATCTCGATGTATATGAGGCTGGTACTATAGAAGTTGGTATTACAGGATATTAAGCCCTAGAGGATAATGACAGTTGTTGAAAGCATGTTTAAGGAGCTAGTGCAAGTAGCAGTGATAATAAAAGACACATATTTAAAGTGAATGTATCAGTACTGTGAGCATTTTCTTTCTTGTTTATGTCAATGAATTTTGACATTAACTGTACCAGTCGCATCCTATTAACCTACCATTAAAGGAGTGGGAAAGCTAATGTTTAGAGAAAACGTTTTTCATTGTTCAAAAATCTAGCTCAAAAAACCCTTGTACCAAGAATGCAAATCCATCCAGGTCTTTTTTTTTCTTTTTTTAAAATTTTTTATTAATTACACTTTATTCATTTTGTATCCCCCCATAAGTCCCTCCTTCCTCCCCTCACGATCCCACCCTCCCTCCCCTTTCTGCATGCATGCCACTCCCCAGTCCACTGATAGGGGAGGTTCTCCTCTCCTTTCTGATCTTAGTCTATCAGTTCTCATCAAAAGTGGCTGCATTGTCCTCTACTATGGCCTGGTAAGGCTGCTCCCCCCTCAGGGGGAAGTGATCAACGAGCAGGCCAATCAGATTATGACAGAGGCAGTCCCTCTTCCCATTACTATGGAACCCACTTGGACACTGAACTGCCATGGGCTACATCTGTGCAGGGGTTCTAGGTTATCTCCATCAATAGTCCTTGGTTGGAGTATGAGTCTCTGGGAAGTTCCCCATGTTCAAATTATCTTGTTCTGTTGTTCTCCTTGTGGAGTTCCCGTCCCCTCCAGCTCTTATATTTCCCACTTTTTACATAAAATTCCATTCACTCTGCCCATTAGTTGGCCATCAGGGTCAGCATCCAGGTCTTTTTATCTCCCTCTTCTTCCTTAAGGTTTCTGGCACTCTGTCCAAAGTTTGGCTATGAGTCTCAGTATCTCCTTCGATACCCTGGTGAGCAGAGTCTTTCAGAGGGCCTCTGTCTTCCCCTTGTCTTCCTTGTCTTCCCCTACTTCCAATTGGCTATCCTATTTGCCTTTCTAAATGAGGATTAAGCATCTTCCTTAGAGTCCTCCTTGTTGTTTAGCTTCTTTAGGACTACAGATTTTAGTATGTCTATCCTATATTATATGGCTAATATCTGCTTATAAGTGAGTACATAGCATGTGTGTCTTTCTGCCTCTAGGTTACCTCACTCATGATAATTTTTCTAGTTCCTACCATTTGCTTTCATATTTCATGGAAGGGACAGGAACTCCACAAGGAGAAAAACAGAGCCAAAATATCTGGGCCCAGGGTGTCCTTCAGAGACCAGTACTCCAACCCAGAACTATGGAGAGAAGTTCTTGTACAGGAGTCCCTGTACAGAGGAGGCCCATAGGCTGCTCAACTTCCAAGAATCCCTAGTAAGGGGTACATGGACTGTCTGTGACATAAACTGAGTGGCAGGCTTTCTGATCATCTCCCCCCTGGGGATGGTACAGTCTTGCCAGGCCACAGAAGATGATGCAGCCAGCCTTGATGAGACCTGATAAGCTAGGGTCAGATAGAAGGGGAGGAGGTCCTCCCCTACCAGGGTACTAGGGAAAGGGCATAGGGGGAGTAGAGGCAGGGTGGATGGGACTGGGAGAAGATGAAGGAGGGGGCTGCAGCAGGGGTACAAAGTGAATAAATTGTGGCTGTCACTTCTGGTTGTACAAGCTCGCTCTGCAGGTATGTTCCTAATCCACTGTATCTGTGTTATGTTTTCCCATAAACATAAACAGCAAGCATCTGATATCAAACCTTCCACATTCATCCCAACCACTAGTCAGATTGTCTCATGAGTTCCTTTCTCACTGACTGACATTCTTTCCTGTCTCATTCCTATGTCAGAAGTCTGGGAAGTGATGTCAGTTTCACATTTCTTTACTTTCTACATCTAGCCAAGTGATGAAAAACCAGAGCTGACAATCTCTGTTCTTATCCCATGAGTCTAACGTAGGTCATTCCATCAGTCTTCATAAATGTCATTTTTATAAGTATGGCCAGCTGTCTCCAGCTCTGAGATTCCTTCTCTAAATGATTCTACAAGTTCCAGACCTCAGTATGTTAACATGGGGTTCATACAGCCAGTGAGGTCATTATTGATCTCTAGGGGTTTGTTTCCCTTGACTTAGGAAAAATCCTACTCCAGAGAAGATGTCCTTTTCTTATCTTTTCACTGTCTCTTCTCTGCCCTCCCCTTGTCAAGACGAATTCTGAACAGTTTTCCTAGAGGCTCTGATCACTTCTAATAGTTTACATATTATATTTCTGTTTAGAAATAATCTTTCCTTTACATCTGTTATGCTGATTGATGCTTAAAGTTTCAGTCTACAACCTACAAACTCTAGGAAACCTTCCTCGATGACTAAGCTAGGGGTTGCATTCTTTTCCTCCAGGTTTCCTTTATTATTGCTTATTCATCCAAGCCTACTACTTCACTGAAGGACCATGTATTGGTTAGGTTGTATCTTTGTAGCCTGGCACATGGTAGTTGTTAATAAATACTTACTGAAGAAATACCAGGCTGACAAGAAGAGCATCGGGGGGGGGGGGAAGGGTAAACGGAGTTATTTCAAATAAATTATGGGGTTTTTTTTTGCCTCAATTATCCAGTTATTTTTAACCAAACCTTGATGTGCATGCATGTGTCTGTGTGTGTATGTACACGCATGCGCACATGTGTCAATATTTAACATAGGATATAAGTGTTTTCTTAGGCTTAGGTAGCTAGTCCAAGATTGTTCAGTGGCAAGAGGACTTAGTGAAACTTCTAGCATTTTCAGCTCTTCGGACATCTATATCTGTTTTCTATTGATATATGACAAAGTTTGTGACTTAAAACAATATCTAATAATTAATTCACATGTCTTAGGTCGGAATTTCAGTGTGCCATGTCTCAGTTTGCACAGAACACCACAATTTTGACACTGGGATGTAGTCCTGTCTTCAGAATATGTAATCAAACGATCCTGTCCCAAACCCATTCTGTTGGGAAAATTCAGTTATGTTATAGGATCTAATCATTATGGGAGTGCTCACCAGCTCCTGTATGCATGCGGAGATTCAGTTTCCAGGGACTTCTTTCATTCTTTGTTTTGTGTCTACTTCCATCTCCACGCAAGCAGCAGTGTGTCAAATCATTCATGTTTTCACTCTCTGACTCTCTTTTCAGCTGTCAGCTGGAAAATACTCTGTGCTTCTACAAAGTACAACTGTTTAGATTGGGGTCATTTTCACATTCTCCGCAGAAATCCCTTATCAGTGGTACTTGTGTTAGTATTTTAGGAAATGTGCACCAGAGGCTAAGAGTCATAGAGTCATTCTAAGTTCTGCCTCTGTGCCAGCACCTTATAAAAAAATGAAAATAAGTAAAAAGAAAAAGACCAGATCAGCAACAAATTTGGGTAGTAGGACATGTGCTTCTTTTTAATGTCACCCTGAACTGTCTGTGTTGTCAAGCTTGCTAAGTACTAGATTAATTAATGTAAATGTGAGATTACTCTTTGTTTTCGACTTCAGATTTCATCACTCTTGATCATAGCCTCTTTCTTCTTCTTTTTTTTAAATTATTTTTTTAATATTAGTTACAGTTTGTTAACTTTGTATCCCTGCTGTATCCCACCCACTCATTCCCTCCCAATTCCACCCTTCCTCCCTCATCTCCTCCCTTCTTCTTTGCAAGTTCACTGATAGGGGAGGAGCTCCTCCCCTTTTATATGACCCTGGTTTATCAGGTATCTTCAGGACTGGCTGCAAAGTCCTCCTCTGGCAAAGCAGGGCTGCTCCTCCCTCAGGGTGGGGGGAGAAGATCAAAGAGCCTGCCATTGAGTTCATGTCAGAAACAGTCCCTGTTCCTCTTACTAGGTTCCCAACATGGATACTGAGCTACCATGGGCTCAGTATCTGCTCAGTATATCTGAGCAGAGGTTCTGGGTTATATTCATACCTGGTCCTTGGTTGGAGAAACAGTCTCATAAAAGACCCCTGTGCCCAGATATATTTTGTCCTTGTGGAGCTCCTGTCCTATTTACATTATTATTCATAACAGTAACACATTTACAGTTATAAAGTAGCAATGAAATAGTTTATGTTTTAGAGAGGTCACCACAACATGAGGAATTGTATTAAAGGGTCACAGCATTAGGAAGATTGAGAACCACTGCTCTATAGTCTTGTTCACAGTCCTTGGCACATGATTTACCAGTTACATCATTGCTCTCCATTTTCATGGTTATCATGGCTTTTAAAAAATATGATTATTATTTAATGAATTTTTTATGTAAGATGGCATAGGTATCTTAGGCCACTTATTCCTGTAACAACTTTCACTTAATTATTAGTTTAAAGTAACTCTCTCTTCTTTCTTTTGATTCCCTGCATTCTGCCAAAGGTTTGGCTATGAGTCATAGTATCTGCTTTGATACACTGCTAGTTACAGTCTTTCAGAGGCTCCTGTCCTGTTACTTGTTTTCTCCTACATCCAATGTCCATCCTATTTGTCTTTGTAAGTGAGGATTGATCATTTACCCTGGATCCTCTTTCTTGTTTATCTTCTTTAGTTGTATAGCTTTCAGTAAGTTTATCCTATCTTATAGGTCTGTATAAGTGAGTATATACCATGGGTGTCTTTCTGCTTTTGGAATACCTCACTCAGGATGATTGTTTCTAAGTCCCACCATTTGCTTGCAAATTTCATAATTTCCTTGTTTTTAATTGCTGAGTAGTATTCCATTGTGTAGAAGTACCACAATTTCTGTATCTATTCATCTGTTGATGGACATCTGGGTTGTTTCCAGGTTCTGGCTATTACAAATAAAGCTGCTACAAACATGGTTGAGCAAATATCCTTGTCGTGTACTTGAGAAAATTTTGGGTATATGCCTAAGAGTGGTATAGCTGGATCTTGAGGAAGAGCTATGCCTAATTATCTGAGAAAGCAGCAGATTGATTTCCAAAGTGAGTGTACAAGTTTACATTCCCATCAGCTGTGGAGGAGAGTTCCCCTTTCTCCACAACCTCTCCAGCATGTGTTGTCACTTGAGTTTTTGATCTTAGCCATTCTGATGGGTGTCAGGTGAAATCTGTCTGATAGCTAAGGACATTGAACATTTCTTTAAGTGTTTCTCCTCCATTCTGTATTCCTCTATTGAGAATTCTCTGTTTAGCTCTGTACCCCATTTTTTAATCGAATTGCTTGATTTGTTGCTGTTTAACTTCTTTAGTTCTTTATATATGCTGGATATCAGCCCTCTGTCAGATATAGGGTTGGTGAAGATTCTTTCCCAATCTGTAGGCTGTCGTTTTGTTCTGGCAGCAGTAACTTTTGCTTTACAGAAGCTTTTCAGTTTTATGAGGTCCCATTTATGGATTGTTGTTCTTAGAGCCTGTGCTGTTGGTGTTTTGTTCAGGAAGTTGTCATCCATGCCAATGAGTTTAACTCAAAAAAAAAAAAAATCAGAAGCCCTCCTGTATACCAAAGACAAAAGGGCTAAGAAAGAAATTAGGGAGACAACACCCTTCACAATAGCCACTAATAACATAAAGTACCTTGGGGTGACACTAACCAAGCAAGTGAAAGACCTGTTTGAAAAAAACTTCAAGTCTCTGAAGAAAGAAATTGAAGAAGATATCAGAAGATGGAAAGATCTCCCGTGCTCATGGATTGGTAGGATTAACATTGTGAAAATGGCTATTCTGCCAAAAGCAATCTACAGATTAAATGCAGTTCCCATCAAAATACCAACACAATTCTTTACAGACCTTGAGAGAAAAATTCTCAACTTCATATGGAGAAACAAAAAACCCAGAATCTCCAAAACGATCTTGTACAACAACAGATCGTCTGGAGGCATCCCCATCCCTGATCTCAAGCTGTACTACAGAACAATAGTAACAAAAACAGTATGGTACTGGCATAGAAACAGAATAGTGGATCAATGAAACCAAATAGAAGACCCAGAAATAAACGCACACACCTATGGATACTTGATTTTTGATAAAGCCAAAACCATTCAATGGAAAAAAGGTAGCATCTTCAACAAATGATGCTGGTCCGACTGGATGTCTACATGCAGAAAAATGGAAATAGATCTGTATTTATCACCCTGCACAAAACTAAAGTCCAAGTGGATCAAACACCTCAACATAAAACCAGACATACTAATTTGGTTAGAAGAAAAAGTGGGGAAAAACCTAGAACTCATTGGCACAGGTGATCCCAGCCTCTTATAGACATGGTTCTTAACCTGTGGGTCACCATCCCCACAAGGCTGGTATCCTTCATTTACATTATTATTACATTATTATGATTTACATTATTATTATTTATTATAATTATGTACATCATTATTACATATTTACATTATTATTCATAACAGTAACACATTTACAGTTATAAAGTAGCAATGAAATAGTTTATGCTTTAGAGAGGTCACCACAACATGAGGAATTGTATTAAAGGGTCACAGCATTAGGAAGGTTGAGAACCACTGCTCTATAGTCTTGTTCACAGTCCTTGGCACATGATTTACCAGTTTCGTCATTGCTCTCCATTTTCATGGTTATCATGGCTTTTAAAAATTATGATTATTATTTACTGAATTTTTATGTAAGATGGCATAGGTATCTTAGGCCACTTATTCCTGTAACAACTTTCACTTAATTATTAGTGTGTCTAACTCATCATGCTCAGGACCATTTGGGGTATATATATCCAGCACTCTGCTTGTCTAGTTATTATAGCCTGTTAGTTTAGTGTCAATATTATACCCATGTCTTTGGGGAATGTGATAAACAGATGTAGTCGGGATCTTGCTTACATTCAGATGCTTAGAGTTAGCACTCGTATCTCTCACTTCCGGGCTTCTCTTTCCAGCATCAGGCAATGACTAACGCCATGCGCTGCCTTCCTTATGAGAAACAGAGGACCTGGGGCTGAGCAACACATTCCACATCTATTTCCTCTGGCATTATGAGCTAATTGTGAACTAAGTGACCAAATAATCCTAATAGAATTGGCTCTTCAACAGCAAATTGTAAACTTGCATGAATCAGGATCATGTGTCCTCTAAGCCCCTTTCCTTTCTCTTTTAATTGAGTTTCACTCTAGCATTCTCTGTCAACAGGAACAATGGGATGCTCTGTTCTGAGACTTAGTCAGGCCCAGCTGCTATGAAAATAATATGTTTGAGAAAATGGACTTGACATTTGATGGCCTTATGACTCTTCTGACAGGATATAATCAACTCATTAGGGAGAAACAGAAGCCCTTGTTGTACAGCCACGTTATTCTGAGCATGACAGAATTCCTTTTAAGCTGGTGGGTGAGTGTTCAGGGCAGACTGGGGCTTCATCTTCTGTGGCCAGCAGGCAGTGTGGCTGCTCTTACTGTTTCTTCCTCTGGCCACTGCCCTTGATCTGATGGGAGGGAAACTTTACTTTCTTGAGCCCACGATTTCTCTGTTCTTTTTCTGCCTTTCCCCTCTCCCAGAAGACTGAATCTGTGAAAAGAGCTTGGCTTTTCAAGGACTCTCTCAGCCTTCCTTCCACTCAGACACAGCTGGGACAGCTCTCCTGGGACGACTGTTGGAAGCAGGAAGTAGCAATTGGGATTCCTGGTTCCAGTTCCCAGGCCCACCCCTAGTTTTCCGTGGGACTTTCAAGGGTTCATGGCAGCCTCATTGCTTAGTCTCCCGCTATAAAACTTTAGCATGCACTGCTCGCTGCTTTTGCCTGAGTTATCTCCCCAGCAGAAATGTGAAGGGAAGGGAAGGGAAGGCAGATTTTCACATGGGAATAATGGTCCCTTTAAGGTATCTCAAGCAAGAGACCAGAACACACACAGAAGATTCCTAGCACAGTCCTTGGAGTGATTCTTAGGCTTTTTACTATATTTACTGCCTGGAAGTTGTGGTTTCTTCAAGTTATTCAATTTGATCATTAAATATGTACTAGACATTTTGTTTCTTAAGACTACTTTTAAGTACAATCATTTTAAATATCAAATGAGCTCATTACAGCAATGCTGTATTTGCGTATTTCAGGAATCTGGCTTACGACACTCATTCTTAAGATTTTTATCAATGATTCTGATCCACTAAATTGTAACATCCATCAGGAAAAGAACAGTATCTATTTTCCAGAACTGAGCCCCAAGCATCCTTTACAGGGTCTCTCTCATGTTAACAGCCTTTATTGTACGTGTGAAAAAATGATTTTGAATTAAGTAATTGACTAATTTATTTTTTTTAGAATTTATTTTATTATTTCTGTGAGTGTTTTGTCTGCATGTGTATATGTGTGCCAGATATGTGCCCGGGGTCTGTAGAGGCCAGACAAGGATGTTGGAACCCCTGAAACTAGAGTTACAGATGGTTGTGATCCATGATAAGGGTGGCATGAACAATCTCTAGAGCCTCTACAAAAGACACAAGTGCTCATAACTGCTGAGCCACCTGTCCAGCCCTTAAATATTTCCCTTAACTAATATCTACCCACCGACTTTGCTATTTCTCTAAAGGCACAGTTGAGCTGTGGTGGATACTACACAGGCTGAACGATGCAAGATATTTTACCATCCAGTCACTTAGAAAAAAAATGTTTGCTGACTTCTGCTTTTTATGTGATAGAGAAATGTGCAAAGATATAAACCTACATACTACACTCTGTTTTCTAGAGACCCAATAATTGCCAATCTTGCAAAAGAAAAGTTTATAGTGCAGAATATTCTTTAAGTTCTGACAAATGTCTTAAAACCCTCTCCTTTCCTGATCCCCTGTTCATTCACACTCTCCATACATGTCAAAGATGCCACACCTTTGTATCAGTGACCAGTGGTGCTGATATCATTATTTGTTCTACTTTTGCATTGTAACATTGATTCATCTTTTAAAAACTTGCTTAAATACCATCAGTGTTAAACTGCTTTCTGTGAGGTTTCCCTGCTAGCCTAGATGCCCGCTTTCTCTGTTCAGCCCTGCTCAGCACTTCGTAAATGATGACACTAAGTTCACATGGATTAATTGGCTTGACCACAGTGCCATGAAGCAGCCATGTTAGATTTCGAATTGAAATCTGTTTGAATTCAATTTGCACTTTCTATTCTAGGTCAGCACTGATTGATTTATGTATAAAATAATGTTCATATCACATAGAGCCAGTTTAGGTAGGGAGGTCTACTAAAGCATGATACTGGTATGCAGTTTTTTTTTTCTGTTTTGTTTTATAAATATGTAATCTTGGCCACAGAAATAATGACAATGATAACAATAAGTGGAGTGGGACAATTTATTTTATAGGCAAGTGCCAGCAGATAAATAGAACACTGCCTGTGCAAGATACATATGGTTCTATAACAAATCAGTCCAATTAAAAGTGACATCAAAAGCCAGGAGTGGTTGTGCACTCCTTTAATCCCAGCACTCAGGAGGCAAGGCCAGGTGTAGTGCTGTGAGTGTGAGGCCAGCATGGTCTACAATGTGAGTCCAGGATAGCCAGGGCTACATAGGAAAACCCTGTCTTGAACCCCCTCTCCCCAAAGTGGCTTCAAAAAAATAAACAATTTTATCACAGTTCTACTGATCAGAAATCCTGTGTGATTTAGTTGGGCAGTTTGGGCCTGACTTCTATCATGAAGTTACTGTGTTAATGCCAACCAAACCTGGGAGTTCATCTGAGAGCAGATGTAGGAAACACTTCTGAGCTTAAGACTGTAATTATTCACTGGCCTGTCTGTTTTCAGGGGTTTATTCCATAGAGCGTCATCACCTTCTGGCAACTGTCTTTCTCCAAGACAAGTGATCTGCAAAGGCAAAAGGGACTCACACCGTGGAGGTCACAGTCTTTGTAGAACTTAATCTGAAAAGCACCCCCCATAATTATTTTCACATATTCTGCTCTCTAGAAGTGAGTAATTAGTCACAGCTTTCCCTCAAGGACAAAGGATTATGTAAGGACTTGAAGACAGTAAACTCTCCTATCTGTAGACTGAAAATATTAGAGGATTCCAGAAAAGAAACTCATAAATATGAAATTGTATTCTGTCCTAAGTAGTGTGACAAAATTTTAAAATACCCTGGCTCAGTATCTCTAGGAACATATTAGCCCATAACTCATTGTAAGGTTCATATCATTCATCTTACTTCATTCCATTCTCTGTGTGTTTGTGTGTGTGTGTGTGTGTGTGTGTTGTTGTTGTTATATATCTGTGCAGATATGTGTGCTGATGTATGTTTCCATGGAAGAAAGAGAATGGTTGTCCTGCTTCATCATTTTTTGCTTTATTTCCTTAAGATGGGATCTCACTAGCTTGATTGCCAATGTTTGAGGCAGAAATATGTGGTGTTTTCAGCAGTAGGGTATTACTGTAAGGTTGTAGAGAGTAACTAGTATCACTGGCAAAATCATCTAATAATTGGGATCTATAAGACCCCTTTGGCCAATAACTTAAATGTAGCCTATGCTTGGTCCTGGCTGAACTCTCATGAGAGAAGCTTCCTGTAATAGATGGCAATTAGCGTAATGTGCAAAGAATGATGCACCACCAAGCACTCAGCCCTAAATGGGATTTATCATACTCCTCCACCCAAATGCTCTGGCATCTCTATAGACAAGTGGGAAGAAGGACTGTAAAAGGCAGAAGTGGTAGATGATGTCAAGGAAACAATGATTTCCAGACACAGCAGGGGTGATGCGCACAGGATCTTAGAGACTGTGCCAGCACGCACACATCTGCACACTCTTAAGCCAGATAAAGGGGAGCATGACAATGGGAAACTGGGCACAAAGTCTCCCCTAGTCAAGAATCTATTTGCAGTTGATAGCTGCTGGGTGAGGAAAAACATCTTTCTTTAATAAAATGACACTGGGTATATCAAGCACATTCCAGGGCAAGCCTTAAGCTCAAATGTGCTTGGCCAACACAAATTGGACTCCATGTTTATTATATTTCCTTGGAGAGGTCGTTCTAGTCTTGATTTATTTTTTTAAGAGACAAATAACATGAAGTTGAGTAGGTAAGGGAAGTGAAGATCTGTGAGAAATTGTGGTGGAGGAAATAATATAATCAGAATGTGTTTAATGAAATTAATAAAATGAAAGCATAAAAATGGTAGGCTCTCTCATTGAACCCGAAGCTGGCTGGATTAGGGTGGTCAACTCATTGTTAAGATCTTGTCTTGGGATCCTAGTACTTGGGTTACATGCCATGCTTATTCATGTTGGTGCTGTTGATTAAAATTTGTTTCTGGATGTTTGTATAGTGAGCATTCTTGCCCACTGAACCATCTATCCAGCCCATAGACAAAGGTTTCTTTCAGTAAAATTTCAACAAAATTTAGAAGGCTGAGTGCAATACCATAGGAATTTTGGTAGAAAGAGATATTCTTGTAAATTATCACAATAATTATATAATTATTTATTGTTGCTATTTCCTTACCTTACCCAAATGATGTTTAGAACAGGTTTGCATGCACAGAAATGATAATATTTATGCATACACTATGGTTTTGTCCTACATATAGTTTCATGCATCTGCTGGTAGTCTTTGGAAGTATTCTTTGCATACGGGAAAACCTCCATGCAAAGAAGTGAGTAAACTGATATGCAATGTAGAGCTTGGTGACTGTGTCTCTACTCCACTCCACTCCACAGTGGAAGATTCCTATCAATACATCTTTTCTAATGTAATTGAAATTATAAGTTTATGTTTCTTAACAGGAAGACACAGAGTATTTATATGTTGATATTTTGGCCTAAATAATTCATAGTTATTATAACCTATTTGCATATCATAGTCCCCATTTGGAAGCCTTCTTGGTGTTTTTCCACTAGGTTGCATCATTATCCTGGTCTTAATAATCCAATCATGTCTAGTCCTTGCTGCCCATTTAGTCTAATCAGGAGTTGTCACTCTTGGGAGTGGAGGCTTAGTGAGGAATGTTGAAAATCTCAATAAAAAAGGCTTCTTGTAGGAAAGAATATAAACAGATGTCAGACAGGCAGCTAGCCATGTCTTTTAAAGCATTTTAAAAACTGGACATATATTTTAGGTAATGGATAACAGGATATCCAAGCAAGGTACTAAGGAATTAGGTGTTCTCTGACTTGTGAGGAAGAAGCCACGGAGGCATGAAAGATAAAACCAATCCATAAGTACACACAAAGTTTGAAATAGTAAAAAGATATTCTGACTTAAACTAAGTTTTTCAACACATAAAGTTTAATTTCCTCTAGGGCTATCCATTGTCCACAGATAGCTGACTTCTGTTTTTTTTTTTTAAATGCCCCAACAAGTAACCCAGTACCATGCTACAGATTTTATGAATGATGAATGACTTTTATTCACTCTTTAGGTTTTATCTCCTGCATGTAAACAGATGATATTGTAGCATACGTATCCACTCCAGAGAGCTTTGGTGTGCTCCAAACCCATCCATCTTTTAGTGATCTACTAAATCTGCATTTTGAAGCCCATAAACCTTTCAGAGTGATTAATTTTATAAATGAACTTATTATCTGTTTCACATAGGCTTTCCATATTCCTGAGTTTCCTACCTGTGATAAGAGAGAATTATGGAATTCATCTTTGGTGAATTTTCTCACACCACCTCCCATAATGGTCTACATTTCAACTCCATGAATGTTTATTGAATATAAATATATATTCATTCTATAAGCATTCTTTGAGAACCTGGTATGTATTAGGGTCTCTGACACCTCTCCCTTTGCTACTGACGCTGTCTTTCTCTACAGTCTCATGAGATTTTATGTGGAAGAATATTACTTAAAATATTCATCAGAGTAAGAGTTAGTGGACAAGAAAACCAGACAAGATCAATGTACTTATTGTTTATCTGGAATTGATATCTTTAGCTTAGAAACATATTTAATTTTAGTCTATTTACATAGAAAAAATGTTGAGAAAAAATCATACAGTGAATTAAAGTTAAAATATATCTTGTTTCTTTATAATGACTGAAATGAAATGTGTACTCAGAGGATTTTTCTACTAGCCAGAAGCACCAAAAAGAACCAGACGAATTGTAATAGATTGCTGTCCACTCGATTTTAATATGTTCATTACTTTGATTGAGGCTGATGCTATGACCACCTATGTTTTTAAACTATGATGGGAGCATCCATCCCTATTCAGGTTTCTGGTGCTGTCTGATACAAGGTAGATGATTTTGGATCTTTATATAAAACCTAAGAATTTTGCTTTCTGCTGTAACTGAGGGGTATGATATTACAGTAATTGTCTCACTGTCAGTCTTGAGCCAAAAGCCTTCTTCCTGTTATGTCTTTGGTAGTGGGTTGGTGAGCACAAACAAGTTGCTTAAAATCTGTGTTCCTCAAACCTGCCACCTCTAAACTCGGAATATATAAGTTACTTCTGTATGCTAGTATTCTGAGCATTATATAAAACACAAAGCTCTTTGAAGGTTATAAGTACTTTACCTAAGAAGCTCATATGTCCTTTTGTAGTGTTCTTATTAACTATAAATTTAAGTCGTGGTTGCTTAGGCTTTCAAATTGTGTTTTACTTCTCTGCTTAATGAGAATAATATCTCAAAAGGCCTACAATATGGATTAAATGTGAAACTTATGACTCAATTAATGTTAGTTTTTCAGTGTAGTCTCTCTCTTTTAAGAAACATTATTATGAATATGTGTTAGTAAAATATTAAACAAAAGAATTTTTGTATTGAATCAATCCTATTAGCCTATATAATCTAATTCCAACTTAGAACAAAGCTAGCTTTAATAAAAAGAATTGTAGTACATCTTGGTTTATTGGTTCTGCAAGTCTAATTGAAGAAGTGATTAATTAACATATCTACGTTACATTTGACTTTGAAGTCAGTTTGCAAGACCGGAAACTAATATATAGAGGTCCAATTGTTAGCTTTAATCCTAGATACAGAGAACTTTTGAATTTATCTTAAGAAGAATTATTCAGTCACAGATATAAGCATACAATGTTCTGTGATTCATGATTTATCTTTCTTGCAGAAACTTTGTAGTAAGCTTTTGACACCAGAGGTGATCCTTATCAAAATCACAATGCCATTAGCTGGGCAGTGGTGGTATAAGCCTTTAATCCCAGCACTTGGCAGGCAGACGCAGGCAGATCTCTGAAGACTCAGTTGTGTCATCTGATGTTTGATAGAAGTTGTCTTGTGAGAGGGCACATGATGTTTTGCTGTGAGCTGTCTCATGTGAGGGCTGTGATTTTGGCCAGCTGAAAACATCCGTGGGTGGGCTCTGAGGTGAAGAGATATAAATGAGTCCATAGACAGTGAGAGAATTCTTTCAGGATCAACATCGCTTCGTTGGTCTTGGTTCTTTAACACTTCACTTCTCAGAAACGTTCCAGAGAACTTGGGGCAATCCAATTGAGTCATGACTTTTGATGACTCATTCTGATTCAGTGGAGTCTTACTGTTTCTGCTGAAACCTGCTGACTTGTATTGCTGTTTGGTGTTGGCATTTGGACAGGACTACTGGTATCTGAGCAATGAAGAGTAGACTCGTCCCAAGGAATATTTCTAAAAAGGTCTACAACCTCCTTTTCCTAATAACATCCCTAAATAAAGTAGGGTTGTTGAAAAGTCTAAGCCTACAATGGACAGCCAGAACTACAAAGAGAAACCCTGCCTGGAAAAAACAAAACATATGATGGCATTTTTTTTGGTGAGGGGGGACACAGAAAAGCATTATGAGAATGAAGCAATCTTGGGCTTCATTGTGACTCCTTGTCTTAAGCAAGACAAACAATATAACACCGATCACAAACTTTCTAGAGAATCAAAAGATTTAAATAGACCAACCTTTAGCTAACTGAATAGCACTGGAGGCATCACACCATCTGACTTTAAAATCTGTTACAAAGCTTCACAACTAAAAACAGTGTGGTACTGCATTACAAAAATGATGAAAACAAAAACAAAAACAATGACTCAGGATTGAGAACCAAAAGTAAATGTTAGACTCCTATTGGCAGTTGGTTTGTGACAGTATTAAGAAAATACAATAGAGAAAGCACTATCACATCAACAAATATATTCCTACAGGCAGAAAAATAAAATAAGACTAGCATCACAGAATTTATCAGAATATAGAGTTAGACAAATTGAAAATGGCATCAGTGAGATGGCACAGTGGGAAAAGTTTCTTGCTTCCAAGCCTGACCATCTGAGTTTTGTCATGGTAAAAGGAGAAAGAATGTTCCCATGGAAAGTTTGTCCCTTACACACACACACACACACACACACACACACACACACACACACACACACACAC
>NW_026596079.1:13319942-13340694 GCF_907164565.1 Psammomys obesus
CACACACACACACACACACACACACACACACACACACACACACACACTGTATCGATCAATAAATATAAAAACCTTTTAAAGTACAAGCAAAACTGTCTAGGACAACCTTCCTAATGCTCTGACCCTTTAATCTGACCCTTTAATACAGTTTCTTATGTTGTGGTAGCCTCCCAGATGATCCTGTGAAAGATCCCTATAATAGAAGGGGCAAGGCCCACAGGTTGGGAATCACTGGTCTTGGAGAACAAAGGAAGCTGAAAGGAAGGAAGAGAATGTAGAATGGAAAAGAGGAATATGGGGAAATATGTTTGATGTCCATTTTATAGTTGTATGGAAATGCCTTTGTGTGACTAATACCATAAAATGGATATTAGATATCATTGTTTATTGTTTAAGATAAAAATATAGCCATATTTAAGGTACTAACTTTAAAAAATAAATTGTATGTTGTTTAAAAAAACAAACAAACCAAAAACAAAAACAAAAAAGAGTGCAGGACCTCAGAAGGAACTTTTTAAAAGCAAACAAATAGTCAGTGGACATAAAACATCACCAGTCACAGGAAAGAAAATGTATATTTCACTCCCATTAGGATGGTGGTTTCAAAAAGACAGACACAAAGTGAATTAGTGAGGAGGTGAAGGAAAACAAGTTTGTGTGCATTTTTGGTAGGAATACATATTAGCATATTCATCATTGCTTAGCAATGTGGAATTTCTGAGAAAAGTGAAAACAGAATTATTATATGACCTAGCAAGTTTTCTACTGGGGATACATTCAAAAGGAACTTGAATTGACATGTCAAAGAGACATCGTCCATGCTTATCTGCAACACTTTTCATGAACACTAAGGTTTGGGAGTGAACTGAATGTCTATTATTGTATCAGTGACAATGAAAATGTGGTTTATATAGCCTTAAAATGGGAAGAGTCTAGCCATTCAGTACAATGTGGCTGAATACAGACTAACCTAGAGAACACTATGCTAAGTGAATTAGGGCGTGTATAGAAGGACAGCCGCTGCCTAATCCACTTATATAAGAATCTAAAAATTTAAGACCATAGGCTGCCTCTCTGTCCTTCAGGGAATCATAAGAAAGAAGGGAAGTTAGTCTGATGAGGAAAGGATAGGAGCTCCACAAGGACCAAATATATCTGGGCACAGGGTCTTTTCTGAGACTGACATTCAACCAAGGACCATGTATGGATATAACCTAGAACCTCTGCTCAGATGTAGTCTGTGGTAGCTCAGTAACCAATTGGTTTCCCATAGTGAGGGGAACAAGGACTATTTCTAAGAGGAACTCAATGACTGACTCTTTGGCCTCCCCACCCCCCAAGGGAGGAGCAGTCCTGTTAGGCCACAGAGGAGAGCTTTGCAGCCAGTCCTGAAGATACCTGATAAAACAGGATCAGATGAATGGGGAGGAGGTCCCCCTATCAGTGGACTTGGAAAGAGGCATGGTGGAGATGAGGGAGGGAGGGACTGGGAGGGAATGAGGGATCGGGACACGGCTGGGATACAGAGTTAATAAAATGTAACTGATAAGAAAAAAATAAAATTCAAAAAAAAATTAATTAAAAGGTAAAAAAAAAAAAAAACAAACATAGGCTGATGTTTACCAGAAGCTGGGTGTGGGAGGTCTTCAGTAAAAGGGGAATTCTGATCAAATTGTATGAAGTCTCTCTTAGGTGGGAACAAGGAACACCAGTAAGTTGTTTCACCTCCCACACAGAGTGGAGACTATAATAAACAATGATGCATTCATCTTACTGTGATAGAGTAATGTGCATTTCAAAAGGAAGGGATTTAAAAACTTTCACCACAAAAATGTAAGGATGTAAGGATATGTCAACTACTGTGGCTTATTCACTTCATATTACAAACATATGTCAGGACACTGTACCTTATAAATATTTACAATCATGATTTTCCAACTAAAAATTTTAAAAGTACCAAGCTAGACTTCAGTCAAGTTTCAGACTTCTACTTAACTACAGGCATTGACATAGAAATATAATGGTGGTCCATAATCAGAAGATTTTATTCATAAATTATCTGGCAAATAAGTTACATCCAAAACAAACAAGTCAAAGCTAGGCTTATGTTACTTTCCCAGATGAAGTTTAAAAACTTTTTTTCTTGCCTATAAAAATAAAAAGAGATAAGGGAAAGCATAGAATACATGAGAAATGGATTTCTAAGATACTGCACATTAGTAAAAAAAGGAGAGTGATCCTTGAAAGGGGAGGACATATTTAAATTAATCATAATGATTATAGTTTCTTCTTGCTTCTTTGAGTTAGAGTACAGGCTGACCCAAATAAGAAAAAAAAAATACCCTCAAATAAGTGTATCTCTTACCTATCAACAAAGAAATGTCTCTTTCATCAGACAGGTTATTATAGAATACCACAACTAAGTAAAATTCAGAGAACAAATAGTTACATGGTGCTCAGCCCTAACTTATCCATCTATAACAAAACTCCTGCACACAAGGCTCAGGAAATACTGTGGAAAAGGGAGTGTAGTGTTTGTAAAATCTAAAAGAACCAAATGTCTTCTGTGAGATCCTGTCTCACAGAACATGGTTGTTAAGACAATACCTCAGCAAGGACAATGCTAACAGACATGATAACATGTCTGTTAGCATGGGACCCCAACCCTAGACAATGACATACAGAGAATTAAATGCTGAGAGTAGGAAAAATAATCTTCAAGGAAGAGCCTCTAAATTTATTATTCAATACCCAAGTGAGTGCTAAGATTTGAAATCATACATATGAGAAACATTATAAGGATTGAATAAGTTATATTTACATATTGTGAATATATATCCATATAAATATAACAAAAAATAAGAAAAGAAGCTGTATGTCATGAGTTTCAGACAAACAAGCAGATAGGTAGGTAGGGTGAGAGAAAGATGGGTGGAGAGGAATGGAAGTAGTCAGAGAAAGGAAAGGAAAAAGTAATGTAATTATATTTCAATTTCAAAAGAAAAGAAGAAAGAAAGAAATATAGATGGGCCAACAAAGTTCTTAGGTTGAAGAAATGTATTGGAGTGGTTGGAAAACCAATGTCACCAAAGTTTTGCAGAATATAGAACTGGAAAGCAGAGATATACATAAAGCTGGAACTTGGAAAACCCTCAGTAATTTTGCCCTTATGCATTTATCTGAGGACTGCTGGGTTCTGGGAAACCCCACTCATAGGACTGAGAGATAAGAGCATCTCGCTCACCCACACATGAGGCTGGAGTGAGTGCAGTTCCCACCAGTGAGACTAGAAAGCCTCATGATTTCCAGAGTACTGGATAAAGGAAAGTGAATGGTATGTCCTCACTATTAAGAATAATGGAATTCATGAGAAATGTTTTGGTTTCACCCAAGAAAGGCTAAAAGGAAGAGTCTGAAGAATAAAACTTAGATGTGTTCCATAATGAACTGGAAGCACATTTACTGAACACAAACCTATCTAACATTGGTTGAGATGAGATTCACAATGATTGATCTTAAACATAAAAAAAAGAGAGAGGCATAGGCTATTACAAATAAGGCTGCTACAAACATGGTTGAGCAAATGTCCTTATTGTATACTTGAGCCTCTTTTGGGTATATGCCTAGGAGTATATAGCTGAATAGCTATATAATATATATATATGTATATATATATATGTATATATATATGTATATATATATGTATATATATACATATATATATATATGTATATATATATATTATATATATATTATATATATATATAATATATATATTATATAGCTGAATCTTGAGGAAGTGCTATTCCTAGCTGTTTGAGGAAGCATCAGATTGCTTTCCAGAGTGGTTGTACAAGTTTACATTCCCACCAGCAGTGGAGAAGGGTTGGCCTTTCTCCACAGCCTCTCCAGCATATGTTGTCACTTGAGTTTTTGATCTTAGCCATTCTGATGGGTGTAAGGTGAAATCTTAAGGTCGTTTTGATTTGTATTTCCCTTATGACTAAGGATGTTGAAATTTCTTTAAGTGTTTTTCTGCCATTCAATATTCCTCTATTAGGAATTCTCTGTTTAGCTCTGTACTCCATTTTCTACTTGGATTACTTGATTTGTTGTTGTTTAACTTCTTGAGTTCTTTGTAACTGGATATTAGTCCTCTGTCAGATATAGGGTTGGTGAAGATCCTTTCCCAGTCTGTAGGCAGTTGTTTCATTCAGGATAAACCTACTAAAATCTGTACACCTAAAGAAACTAATCAAGAGGGGGGACTCTAGCTAAAATGCTCAATTCCTATCCAGAAAGGCAGAGGATGGACATCAGAAGAAGGAGAAAACAGGGAACAAGTCAGGAGCCTGACACAGAGGACCTCTGAAAGGCTCTGCCCTGCAGACTATCAGTGCAGATGTTGAGACTTATGGACAACCTTTGGGTAGAGTGCAAGGAATCTTAGGAAAAAAGTGGGAAACAGTAAGATCTGGAGAGGACAGGAACTCCACAAGGTGAGCAACAGAACCAAAAAATCTGAGCACAGGGGTCTTTCCTGAGACTGATACTCCAACCAAGGACTATGCATGGAGATAACCTAAGACCCCTGCACAGATGTAACCCATGGCAGTTCAGTATCCAAGTGGGTTCCATTGTAATAGGAATAGGGACTGTCTCTGACATGAACTGATTGGCCTGCTCTTTAATTACCTCCCCCTGAGGGGGAAGCAGCACCAGGCCATAGAAGATGACAATGCAGCCATTTCTGATGATCCCTAATTGACTAGGATTAGAAGGAAGGAAAAGAAGACCTCCCCTATCAATGAACTTGGGGAGGGGCATACATGCAGAGGGTGGAGAAAGGAAGGGATTGGGATGGGAGGAAAAAGGGAACCACAGAGGGATACAAGGTGAATAATTTGTAATTAATAAAGAATTAAAAATAAAAAAAGAGGCATAGGGTAGAAAATGGAGAAAGGATGGGACTGGGAGGAGATAAGGGAAGGGGCTACAGCCTCCTCCTAAGATTTTGCCTTACACCCATCAGAATGGCTAAGATCAAAAACTCAAGTGACCACACATGCTGGAGAGGTTGTGGAGAAAGGAGAACCCTCCTCCACTGCTGGTGGGAATGTAAACTTGTACAACCACTCTGGAAAGCAATCTGACGCTTCCTCAAACAACTAGGAATAGCACTTCTTCAAGATCCAGCCATACCACTCCTAGGCATATACCCAAAAGAGGCTCAAGTACACAATAAGGACATTTGCTCAACCATGTTTGTAGCAGCCTTATTTGTAATAGCCTATGCCTCTTTTTTTTTTTTTTAATGTTTAAGGTCAATCATTGTGAATCTCATCTCAACCAATGTTAGATAGGTTTGTGTTCAGTAAATGTGCTTCCAGTTCATTATGGAACACACCTAAGTTTTATTCTTCAGACTCTTCCTTTTAGCCTTTCTTGGGTGAAACCAAAACATTTCTCATGAATTCCATTATTCTTAATAGTGAGGACATACCATTCACTTTCCTTTATCCAGTACTCTGGAAATCATGAGGCTTTCTAGTCTCACTGGTGGGAACTGCACTCACTCCAGCCTCATGTGTGGGTGAGCGAGATGCTCTTATCTCTCAGTCCTATGAGTGGGGTTTCCCAGAACTCAGCAGTCCTCAGATAAATGCATAAGGGCAAATGCATACAACTACAAAGCAAATAAATTGTAATAAGTAATAAATTAATAAAAAACCTGAAAAAAATTCACAAAACATAGACATTCAAAAGAGATGTTGTATGATATGGAGGAAGTCCAGTTGATTGACGTCAGCTGAGAGGTGACATAGATGCTAGAATTATTGAGCAAAGACATAAAAATTATTATCTACATAATTCTTTTATCCAAAAGTGGAGTGGAATGATGAGAGACATTTAAAAGGTCCAAATTAATTTTCTTGGGATAAAAATATTTCATGAGACACAAAATGTACTCTATGTAACCAGCATTGAAGGGGAAAAAAAAATACAGTAAATTCCAGTGCACAAAATGGGAATGATTTGGTATGAAACACATGTAAAAAAGAAAATTTACAAAAATACAAACAGTGGTAGGACAACTTCAACTTAATTTATGTATCATCAATCTTGACAAAAGGAGAGAAATAAAAGTTAGGAAAACAGAGAACTATTTATTTTGAAAGTTACTTTTAAATATATCCCAAAATTGACAAAAGCTATAGCCTTACAGATCCAGGAATGTCAATGATATCCGAATACAAAAACATGAAGGAGACTACCAGAGGGAACCCTAGCTGAATTTCTTGAGCAATTTTAAACAGAAACCCTTTGCAACCATTCACAGAAAGAATACAGTGTGTGTAGAGCACACTGGAGAGAGATAAAGCTAACAGGCCCACAAAGGAGACACAATGAAATTTTAAAATTTTATGTAAATTTTTATTCAATAATTTTATACACAAGTGCTGTATTTACAATATTTTCATGCCCTGTTCCCCCCTGTAACTCCTTCTGTCCTTCTCTACTTTCTCTCAAAATCACCACCTTTTTAGAATTATTGTTTCACACAGAGACACGTATGGAGGCCCACATGGATAAAACATGCAGAGTCTTCTGTGTTGTTTCTTTCTATATGTATTTAAGATTGACAGCTTGTGGTTGGGTAACCTATCCAGGGGTCCATTCCTGGATAATTCTGATTTTCCCTCTCTTAGCAGTGATCAATTGCCTGTAGCTCTTCCTCTAAGAATGTGGCCTTGTGAGATGCCCACCCTCCCTCTACCCCTATCCACATTGACACAAGTGCTCGTGTCTCTGTTTAGAAAAACATATTGCTGAAATTTCATGGGTATTATATATACTAGACACTATCCAGTAGCAAGCAATTAGTCCTCTGAGTCTCACAGTCTTCCTTATCCCACTTCTGTGATATTCCTGAGTCTTAGGTATAGGGTTTGTGTTATAGTTGTATCCAGTGAGGTTGGAAACACGATGCCAGTGGTCTTCTGCATTTTAAGTAGGTGTGGCTTTCTGTAATGGTCTCTGCCTACTGCAGGAGAGAAGATCTTTGAATGGTGAGAGATGCATGATCCATGAGCATGAGGTTAAGTGTTTAGAAAGCAATTAGAAATTGTTTCATTAAGAAAGGGGATGTCTTGGTTAGAGTTTTTATTGCTATGAAGAGACACTATGACCATGGTAACTCTTATAAAGGAAAGATTTAATTGGGGCTGGCTTACTGTTTAGAGGTTCAGTCCATTGTCATCAAGGTGGGAAGCACATAGGCAGACATGGTGCTGGAAAGGTACCTGAAAGTTCTCTATCTGGATCAGCAGGCAGCAGGAATAGACTTTGACACTGTGCCTGGCTTGGGCTTCTGAATCCCCAAATTTCACTCCCCCCCCCCCCAGTGACACACTTCTAACAAGGCCACACTTTCCTTCCAATAGTTTCACTTTTTATGAGCCTTTGGGGGACATTTTCATTCAAACTACTACCACAGTGCCATTAGTAGGCTCGCCTCCAGACTGCATGACTTCACCAGCCTTGGGCAGTTGGCAAGGTTTACATTACCATGCATGAATTCCTTTTTATTGAGCAGCTCTCAAATCCTGTTAATTACTCCCTAGATAAAAGCACTACTATTGCATGCTGGGGGATATCCTGCCATTCTGATCATTGTGGTCCATAGGGTTTACAGATAGCTCGGACAACTGATTTATTTTCCTTTTTGGCAGCTTGTATAACAACTTCAGACATTATGAATACTATTCCTCCCGGGGGAGGCTTCCATGTCAATTCCGGTTGAATTCCTCTGAGTCCAAAATGTGTGGTGTCTTCAGCACTTGGGTCTTACCTCAAGTTCGTGAAGCAATCAGGGCAGATGGCAATAGCCTATGTTGTTGAGAGGAGTGTCCTGGAGTCCCCTCATCATTTTAGAAGGAGATATAAGGATAGAAAAAGGAGAAACAAACATCATATAGTCAGTGAGAAAAGAAGTATGCTGACAGATGTAAACTTAAATATCTTAGTATTCACATAAAGTTGACTGGAATTAGGACTGCATTTAAAAGTTAGAGATTGTCAAATTGGATAAGAAAGAAAAATCTAGCCATATCCTCCCAACAGAAAAATAAAATAAAATGTTTTATATATGAAGTCAAAAGTAGTTTAAAAGTAAAAGCGTGCGCGCGCGCGCACACACACACACACACACACTATTGCAGTATAGTGTATAAGCAAGAACAGAATGATTAAGAATAAGAATAAGAATAATTCAAAATAAGTTAATTATTCATGAAAAAGTCACCTTTCTAAACATTTTGTGTACCTTATAATGATAGCTACACTCAGTTAAAAATGAACAAAGAACTAAATGCATAAAAATATATATTAATATTTGTGAGAGAGCTCAAAACTTAGTTTTCAGAAAATTGTGAGCTAAAGCCATGACTGATGCTATTTCCCATGCATTAGAATAACTAAAATTAAAAGGTCAAGTTTCATTTTCAGATATTTCAATAAGATAAAGGGAAAATTATGTCCCCCAAAAGACTTGCACATGAATATTTCAGCAGCTGTATTTCTAACAATTAAATACTAGAAATAACTTAAATGTCAGTCAAGAAGTGAGTAGATAAACCATATCAATCTCCATACATTGGGACAATTCTCAATGATAAAAGAGACATGAACTACTTATACATGAAAAAATATGAGTGAATTCTGAAGGCATATTTATCAGACAATTTTAGAAAAATGTTCATTAATACTGTATAATTTCACATACATTAGGTCTAACAACAAACAAGTGGCTCTGTAATGTCAGGAATCAGAACTGTGGGTACTTACTATGAATAAATTAGATTTATCTGAGGATATGTGGTGACATTTCTGAAGTGACAGGAATGCTAAGCATCTTGTTTTGGATTATGTTTGATTAGTTAGTGTATTTGTAAAGCTTACCTAACTATGTTTCGAGATTCATAAACTTTATATAAAATGAAGCTCATTTCAAATGATTTTATGTATGTTAAATTACTGCACTGGATTCTTTAATTTAGTCACCATAAGTCTGAAAAAAAACATTAACAATAAGGAATTGACAAGAATAATTTTAAGAACCTCTACAGAGCAGCTAATATATCAAGCAACCAAAATCGACATGTCAGCTAATTATCAAAACAAAAATGAACATTCGTGTGTAGGGAGCCATAGATAACCCACCTGTGAATCAACCTTTTAACTACTGAAGGTCGGTCATGTACAATGTCTGCACATTTTCCTAAGGGAATAGTATTGGAGAAATTCCTAGATTTTGAAGAAGTTCCATAGATTTTGGAACAACAGCAACAAGCTGTTCTTAGACCATGACTTTGTATATACTTCCTGCCTCCACCTTAATAAATGGAAGGTAGGGTTTGGTCATATGCATTCAGTGAGACAATTTTTCTGTTTATCCATATAAATAGGTTCCCACTCTAGGGCAATGATTTCACTCCAAGAAGATAGAGACACTGCCTTTGGCCCCATATTACACAAGCTCAGTTCTAGATGGCACGACTTAGAGGCACAGCTTCCTTTCATTGGAAAGTACTTGTGGAATGAATCAATAACTTTACAATTATTGTTAAAAGAAATGGGTACCACTGCATGCAAAGAGAGAGTGGTACCTTGATCAGTTTATAGTTTTAACACATTTGGCAAAATACTGCTAAATGGTTATTGCTTTGACCCATAAAAATAGAGCTGGTGATCAATAATAAGGTACTAGAAACATTTAGATCAATAGGTGCAGAACAACCTGTTGAGAAGAGTGCTGAATTAGACATTAAGCAATGTAGACTTCAATATTAGTCTTTACTGTTTGTCCTGTACATATCACTGGGCAGGCTATGTCTCATCTACATACCGCAGCATGCTTAGAGAAAGAAAACTACAGCAGAGTACTCCTGGCGTCACTTCCAGCATTAACATTTTATGAGCCCAAGAAAACAAACTAACCCTATATTATGGGCAGGTTTCCTGAGCATGTTTGGCAAAGAGAAGCAGCGATATAGAATAGACCACAGTTCAATTAGAAAATATCTTTTTACACTCAGACCCCCAGGCAGGAGGTTGCAGGAAGTAACAGTTTGGTAGTACTTATCTGGGACTCTGCAAGCTGTTCAATTGTGAATAACCCTGGCTTTAACACCCAGTTTCCCAGAACAACTTTTATGAGGCTCTCTTGACTCAAAGATCCCAGGCAGGATCATCCAGAATTATGACTCAAGTCTGGTAAGTTAATAGGACAATCAAGAAGCCCAAAGGCCATGGTGGGAATCAAGATTTTTCAGTCTGGACCAAGCCTGAAATTTGGCTGAGGTTTCCAGAATGTACAACAGCAAGGCTAGCATTTTTTTCTTAAAGAGAATTAAAAGGAGACATGGTGTATCTAGACACCTTGGAATGTTTTCTCAATGATGTAAATATTGTAGTGAATCTTTTGAAAATTTGGCTGTTTCAATTCTCTGAAGGAAACCATAAACCTCAGTTTACCTCCATGTGAAATGGTAAGTCTTTGTGCCTTCCTGGATTGATAAGTATCTTTGAATATAATGTCATCATTCAGACTGTGACATGAAAGTTGGTCACACTTGGAAAATTACTGAGGATAGTATCCCTGCCCTAAATCTATTTTGAAAATGTTTTAATTTGCTTAATTCCTCTTTCTCTTTCCTCCATCCAACTATTCTCATGTTCCTACCTTGCTTTCTTTCAAATTCATGGCCTCTGTTTCTTTGTTTATATACATACACATATCTACACACACACATATTTAGCTTCACTTATGAATACTCACCTGGTAATTGTCTTTGTTCTGGTCATGGCCACCTATATTTGCTAAGATGTCTCTATGAAAATACACTGATTGAGTGCCCCAAATAAGAGAACTTCAATATCTAGTTGTTTTTGGAGGCTGGAAATCTACAAGAGGCCTTGACAGAGTTGGGCTGTCACAGGAGTATAAGAATCTGCTGCTGCCCACTGGAATTAGCTTCTTTTATTTCCTTAGCTTTTCACATGATGCCCTCCCCTACTTCCCAGTCCCAGGGACCAAATGTATATTCAGATTTCATGATATCATTTAGTGAATTGAATGCTTTACTTCTCTGCTATCAAACAAGGCCATAGTGCAGTTTAAACCCTTTTTATTATTTAAATGTATTCAGTTTACATCTCATTCATAGGCCCTTCCCTCCTCTCCTCTCAGTCCCACCCTTTCTCATACATTGTATCTCCCCTATTCCTTAGAAGAAGGGAGCCCTCCTGCCCACCCATGATACCACCCTTCCTGTCAGAATGGGACTTTATTCTGTTTGGACTTTCTGCCATCTCCGCCTGTTTCCAACATGGTTGTGGGTCTGTTTTCTCCTCTCTTGCTTTCACTTCTTCTTTTGCTTTGGAGCTGAAGTGTTAGCTTATTGGAGCTTATTTTAGAGGGACAATCAGTGAGTAACATTGGATGGGGGACATAAAATGAAGTTATTTGAGGTGAATTAGAGGACTTCATACTGACATATTGATTTTTTTATCAGAAAGCTTTCAACTAATTAATATAATAGAAGTGTTTTCATTGTCCTGATTTATGTAGACCATTTTGGATTGTTCTAGGGAAGAAGGGGAGGTTGCCTTTATTGCAATAATCTTACTGCTTGCTCTAAGTCACTCACTTATACAGAAAAAAAAAAAAAAAGCTAGAATCACCACTATGTATTAATTTAAGACTGTATCAGTAGCTTTCAGTTGGGGCTGATTCTTTTTTTTTTCTTAATTTTATTTTTCTTATTAGTTACATTTTGTTAACTCTGTGTCCCAGCTGTATCCCACTCCCTCATTCCCTCCCCAACCCCACACTCCTCCCTGCCCCTTTCCAAGTCCACTGATAGGGGAGGACCTCCTCCCTTTCATTTGACCCTGTTTTATCAGGTATCTTCAGGGCTGGCTGCAAAGTCCTGCTCTGTGGCCTAACAGGACTGCTTCTCCCCTGGGGGGGGGAGGTCAAAGAGCCTGTGGGGCTAATTCTTAACTTCCCTGGGACATTATAGAGGTCTGTAGTAATTTTGATTGTCACAGAGGAACAAGGCTTGTATATGATTCATATAGGCCTGGATGCTACAAAATGTTCCACAGGAATAGGATAAAGTGTCAAGGATGATTCTGTCCCAAAGGCTAGTAATGTCAACAGTGAGGAACTGTGGTCTAGGTTTGTGATTTAGCTTTTCAGAAATTACTTAGAACAATAATTCCATTTGCTTTTCTTTTTCAGGGTTTTCTGCCCATTCACTCCTTTCAGTATTTGATCTTCATGATCTTCATGTCCCTTTCAGGAACCACTGAGAAAATAACCGAGGATTTAGATCTACTCTAGGTGTGCCACTGTGTACAGATATATACTGTTTCTACAAAACTTGGGCAGAGAAGCTAAAAACTTCGAGATTAATTTTTAGTTTTTTTAATAATTTTTTTATATTAATTTTATTTTTATATATTAATTTACCTTAAATATTATATTATTTACTTTGTATCCCAGCCATAGACTCCTCCCTCAGTCCCTCCCAATTTCACCCTCCCCCCACTCATCTCCTCCCTGCCCCTTTCCAAGTCCTGTGATAGGGGAGGTCCTCTTCCCCTTCCATCTGACCCTAGCTTATCAGGTATTTTCAGGACTGGCTGCAATGTCCTCCTCTGTGGCCTAACAGGGCTGCTCCTCCCTCAGGGTGTATTGGGGGGGAGGTCAAAGAGCTAGCCATTGAGTTCATGTCAGCAATTTTCCTTGTTCCCTTTACTAGGGAAAACCACTTGGATACTGAGCTACTGGGCTACATCCGAGAAGGGGTTCTAGGTTATATCCATACATGGTCCTCGGTTGGAGAAACAGTCTCAGAGAAGACCCCTGTACCCTGATATATTTGGCCTCTTGGAGCTCCTGTCCTGTCCAGGTCATACTAACTACCCCTTCTTTCATATGATTTCCTGTACTCTGCCGAAGGATTGGTTATGACTCTCAGCATCTGCTTTGATACACTGCTAGGTAGAGTCTTTCAGAGGCCCTCTATGTTAGGCGCCTGTCCTGTTAGTTGTTTTCTCTTCCAATGTCCATCCCATTTGTCTTTCTAAGTGAGGATTGATCATCTTACCAGGGTCCTCTTTCTTGTTTATTTTCTTTAGGTATATAGATTTTTTTATGTTTATCCTATCTTATAGGTCTCGTGCTCACTTATAAGTGAGCATATACCATGTGTGTCTTTCTGCTTCTGGGATGCCTCACTCAGAATGATCTTTTCTAGATCCCACCGTTTGCCTGCAAATTTCATGATTTTCTCATTTTTAATTGCTGAGTAGTATTCCATTATTATGTAAAAGTACCACAATTTCTGTACCCATTCCTCCGTTGATGGACATATGGGTTGCTTCTTGGTTCTGGCTATTACAAATAAAGCTGCTTCAAACATGGTTGAGCAAATATCCTTGTTGTGTACTTGAACATCCTTTGGATATATGTGTAGGAGTGGTATAGCTAGATTTTGAGGAAGCACTATTCCTAATTGTCAGAGAAAGCACCAGATTGATTTCCAAAGTGGATGTACAAGTTTACATTCCCACCAGCAATGGAGGCAGGTTCCCCTTTCTCTACAACCTCTCCAGTATGTGTTGTCACTTGAGTTTTTGATCTTAGCCATTCTGATGGGTATAAGGTGAAATTTTAGGGTCATTTTGATTTGCATCTCTCTGATGACTAAGGACGTTGAACATCTCTTTAAGTGTTTCTCTGCCATTCTATATTATTCTACAGAGAATTCTGTTTATCCCCGAGATTTATTTATTTATTATGTATACAGTATTCTGTCTGCATGTATACCAGCATGCCAGAAGAGGGCACCAGATCTCATTATAGATGGTTGTGAGCCACCATGTGGTTGCTAGGAATTGAACTCTGGTCCTCTGGAAGAGCAGCCAATGCTCTTAACCTCTGAGCTATCTCTCCAGCCCATTTTTTTTTTAAATAATCTTCATTATTTTTGGTAATTTTTTATTGCTGATTGATTGATTTGATGTTAGGGTTGAACCCAAGGCTTTATGCAAGCTAATGAAGCACTCTACTCCTGAGCTAACCCTAGCCCCAGCAATTTTTTAGTTCTTGAGGGCAGAAAATTTATAGTATTGGAAATAATATTTCTTTTAAGTATTAAATAGTATCATCATTTAGTAATATTAAAAAGATCATCATAATCTTTCTAAAATAACTCCACAATGTTTTGAACAGTAAAGTTAGTCTTTATGATACAACTCTGTCAATTCTACTTTGTAGGTTATCTATTTTTATCTCAGTGAAGATCAATTCGGACACCAAAAACATTCTTGGTATGAGGAAGCTGGTTAAATCAGCAATTCCAACACTCTCCTCAAACCAAGATTGGCTTGGGGCAGAAACTTTTTCTTCTTGTCACATATGGACTTTCTATTGTGATGGATAGTGTAGTATTGGATGCTGGTAACTGCTGAGCTTCTTTGATGTGCCAGACTCTCTGTTGAAAGAGTGGTTACTACTTCAAGGGGATTGAGGTTGAAGAAGAAAAACAACTTGAAAAACAGCACAGCAAGAAAGTGGTGATGTCACAGTGTTAGCCCAGATTAGTCTGACTCAAACTCTGGATGAGAATCCAGATGATAAAATCCAACTTATCTGAAGAAATATTTAAAAGAGATAAAACTATTATTGCTACTACTAAATAATAATAATAATAATAATAATAATAATAAATGCTTAAGCAAGTTATGATGTATACATAGTATGTGCTAATATATATATTATAACTTACATTTTAATAAAATCATAAGAATACATGACAGGAACTGATAATTCCAGGAACATGGACATGTATTTGTTAATAAGCAGAAAAAAGCAAAAGGACAGAGAAAAATTTAATATGTAGTTTCCATTTATAAAAATAGCTTTAGATGTATCACATACACTAAGATATATGTCTAAAATTGCATGTATTGTATTTACATGAACATAGCACTTTTGCCTCAATGGTAAGAGTCTGCCTCATTTTTATCAACTTCATTATTTTACTAATAGCTGGCTACTAAGATAAATCTTGTACATACCTCCATAATTAGAGGTAAATTTCATTTATGTTTACATATCTGTTATTTATTCATATCCATAAAATGTAGGAGTGTTGAAACAAAATTTGTTACTTTTTCAGGTAACTACTCTCCTTTTTTTCTTCTGAACGATTTTTGAACACAGCCATTTCTGAGTTCACTTTACTATTTGAGAAATTACGTACACTCGCTTTCTCTCTGAGGGAAGTTCTGATATTTCTGGGTCAATCCTTGATGAATAATTGGTTCAGGTAAGAAAGCATAAAAGAGCTAGTTTTGGGAATGGTCATGCATAGACCATGAGTCCCAGCTGGGTAGAATGACTCCGTTTATGCCAATTAGACAAAGAAGAGGATTTCTTAAAGGCCCCTGGGAAACAATCTTCTTGCCTTTCTCCTCCTGTAGTCCCCTTCCCTCTACTGGAAAATGGAGGGTTTAACGTGGACTTTGAGATTTCTGCAGGCATTTCACACAGAGGCGCCTCGCTTTGAGATGAAGTTCAGCTCACTGGAGAAAAGGAAGGACAGTGAACCCAAAGATACACACAGGGCTGCCCATCACCCTCTCAATAAAACCAACCCCTCAGGAAGGGTGTGGAAAAAAGGGAACACACCTGTGCACCAATGTTGGCAAGGCACAGTTATGCAACCACCATAGAGAAGAATATGGCAGTTACAAAAGAACCTTAGAAATAGTAATCTCATTTTGTGGTACATCTTCAGAGGAGATAAAAATCAATATCTAAAAGACACGTTTGCCCCAACATCCATTGTACCATTATTCGTAACAGCATAGCTATGTGAAGATCACAACGTTCAAAGAAAGAAAATCAGCAGAAGAATGAAATAAGAAATACATAAAGGAATATTATTCAGCTTTACAAATGATGGAAATCTTACCATGTGCAATAATATAGATGATCCTGGAGGACACTGATATGAGCGAAATAGCAAAGAAAGGCACGGTACTACTTTTCTCCCTTACGTGTGGAATATAAAATTTTCAAATTAATAAGAAGAGATAATGATGGCTACCAACGGAAGAAGAAAAAGAGAAATGAAAAGATGATGGTTAAAGGTTCTAAAATTTTAATTGTAGGATCAATATGTATCTAATACACAGATGATAGTGAAAATACTGTACTGTTAAAATGAAACTTAATGGGACCAAATATCAAGTATTTAGGTATACCTACACATAGAAATACAGAGACACACACACATACAGACACAGACACGCACAGGCACATGCACACACACAGGCACACACCCAGTGGTCACCTTGAACAGCGATCGACATGTTGAATAATTTGGTTATAGATTCCATTGCACTGAGTGTAGATGTAGCCAGTCATCTCAGGGTATTGAAAAAAACCTTAAACCTATCTTCCTTTTAGGCTTTGACATTATCTGAAGAATATTAAATATCCTTTCTATCTTGACAGTTTGGATAGGGTTTTTATCTCTTTTAGAACAAAAGGAGTCCTGCCTATTACCATAGAAAACAGAGACTAAGACTCTCTCAATTAAGGATTTGAGAGAGTAAACTACCATACAGTATGGTCATTTCTCTCATTTCCAGAAAGCCATACTGAAGAATAATAACAAAAGAATAACCTTGGTATTCAATAAAATTAAAACAGTACCCTGTATCTGATAGAAAGCCATTTCATAAAGTACTTTTTATTTTTTATTTTTTTGCCTTGTATAAAACATTTAGGAAATAGTCAAGTTAAGAAAGAGTCAGCGTGGCATTAATTCTCAGACACTGTATGCCTATGAAAATGCTTTAATCCTGTCTACTTTTTCAAATCATAACAACCCTCTGAAGTATTCATTAATACCTCTCTTCTGAAGATATCACAAATATGGCTCAAGAAAGTGCTATTGATTTCTCAAGATGGAAGCCTGAATTTGAGTTCTTTCTTGCACCATAGCCAAAGTATTTTTTGTTAAACTATCTTGTTTCTGTTCGTGATAGAACCCGAATGGGCAAATAGTCCCCAATAATGTGATTTTATTTATTTTATTTTAGTATATAATCCACAATCTCACCAGAAGAAAGGACTCAGAAAGCAATTAATGGGTTGGTCTGTGAAGCTAGTTAGAGATGATTCTTAATAACTATCTATAATCTGTTACATTCATTTAAAGTAGCTATTGTTTTAGATGGTAAACTGATGTTATAGCTAAAATTAACTTGCATTAAGCTATGGTCTAATTCCATCTCTAACACTGGATAGCTGACCATTTTTAGCCATACTCTCCACCAGAGAACACAGGGGGGAGTGGATACATTGTAGAAACCAAACTAATGCTACCTCATTTTGAAAGGTTTCAAAGGGTCACTCACTTGAAAGTGCTTAGCACAAGGTCTTGACATGTGGAACTCTTGTTAGAGAGCAGAAATTAAAAAGTATGTTTTCATTGTAGGAAATGTTTTAAATTAGACATATTGATCTGACTATGTTATGCAGCTATGGTTGTTATTTCATGAGGAAATGTGAGATTCTGCAGGGTACAATGTTCCATGGAAACTTCCAGGGTCCTAATAACTTCATAGTCTTACACTTCAAAATATGAAACCACTTAGAATGGATGGAAAGTTCCTCTGAAACTGTGTGTCTTTTTTATTTATGACTTCATTTGTTTTAAACAAAGTGCCAACTGTGTGACTGGAATGCTGTTTTTGTCCCCCTCTCTATTTGAAGCATGCTTCTATTTAGGAACTTGTTGAGAACGCTTCATGCATGATTCATGTCTCTGGTCTATAGGATCTAAAATACTCCTTTAATTATGCTTTTCATAGACCATTATCTAACCATTTCATTCATTCATCTAATCACTTCAGTGTCCAAGAGATACCTGATGGATACTCAATTATGCTGGGTGCTCTAAAGAGAGTAAAATAAAAACGAACAAGTTATGGCACCTGCGCCTGAGCAATACTACTTTCTTGCATTTGCTTGGAACATAGTCAGCCATTTTGCAATCACAACTGAGATTAGCTGAAAGAAGAAAAAAAAGTATGTGCAACTGAGCCTAGAAAACCCAAGAGATGGAAGCTGAAGCCATTACATAACTAACAATTCTGATATCTACATTCCCCATGAACTTCACAAAGTATTTGCCTATTGTCTAGGCTAACCTGTGTTTGTTTTTAGTTATTTGGGCTGTGATCTGCAGAACAATGTGTATGTATGTGTCTGTGTGCATGCGTACTTGTGTGGTTATGTGGAGGCCAGAGGTTGGAGGGGTGTCTTCCTTGCTTTCTCTCTATCTTAGCTTTTTGAGACAGTCTGTCACCAAACCTGAAACTCACAACTGATCCAGGTAGATTGGCTTTTCAGAAAGCTCTGGGGATGTGCCTGTCACTGTCTTTTCCCCCTCCAGTACTGTGGTGACAATGAGTGCCGTGGGGTCAGGATTATACATGGGTTCTGGATGTCTGAACTCTGGCCTCTTGCTTATCAAGTGAGTACCTTGTACACCACCCATCTCCCCAGCTCATGGACCAAGGTGCCTACTCTTAATTGAGGTGCCTACTCTTACCTTGTTTGAGAATCTAAGGCTTTGAAGAACAGAGAGTAGTTTTTAATTTCCTAAATTGATTGACATTGTCTAGAAACTAAGGTTTGTGTCCATAAATTGAGTCCAGATGAGTTTTTGTTTCACAGTTCAGAAAATTCTTTTGTATTAAAAACAATGACTTATGATGTATTTTAAGGTCATGTTATCTTTTTACAACTGACAAAACTTATTGACCATTTTTCTAAATTAGTGGAAAATTTCCCTTTCTCATTCTCTCTGCCTCTCTCTGACATTCTTTGTATCTTTCTCTACCTATCTGTTTACCTCTGTCTCTAATTTTGCTGTATAGAGTTTCCTTCTTATGTGAAATAATCAGGATTTGAAAGTATATTTATTAATACATTCTCATGATGGTAATTATCACAAAATGAATACTGTAACAGTGAGCATTTGCATAGTGGATTTCAGTTTTCAAAGTTTTGCCTCCAATTTATTCACTGGTAACAAGCATGTAGGACAAAAACAGTAGGCATTTCCTGATTTATAATTGTCCAGTGTTCATTAATTTGAGGGATACAACTAGCCCCTGCTTTGTACATAATCTGGAATACTATAAGTCAATCCTACTGTGTTTCTAATAGAAAGCTAGAGGTCCCTATGGGTATCACACTCTCATCCCTGCAAACTTTTTCTTTCATTGCCTTAGAGAAGCCAAGTGGTGTCTTTCCCGCCTTGGCTATGTGTTGTTCTGTATGCCTCTTCAACCTTCATATGCCTATGTAGCCACATAATGGTGGAGAAGATGCCCCACTATACATCCTATGCCACCAAGGAAAACCTTCAGCGTCAAGACCAGCTTATATCTTGTGAATTGTTAGCCAAAGCGTTTTATGAGTTCCTGCAAACATCCAGGCTATTGCTAAGCCTATTTTACTTTTTGCAATCTGATGGTGAGGCCATATCACCAAAGAACAATTTACTTACATCATTCAACACGAAGAAATCAAGCAGGTGTCCATCTAGAAGTTTTACTTCTAATGGCCGACATTCCTGGTGCTTGGCGGTACTTTGCACACTACCAGCGGAGAAGAGTAATAATCATTATTATCCAGCTACTCACCCTGTGAACTACAACTATGACTGGCCTGGAATATATAACGTTGCGACAGTAGCACAAACATTAACTGAGTAATTAACCACTTTTGATTAGATTTAGGTTACACTCCGTGAAATAGGACTCATACCTGCTGCAGTGGCAAAACAAAAACAAAACGACAAACAAACAAAAGACAATACAGTTCATGGCCCTAGGGGAAGCACACTACGATTATTCTGCTAAAGCAATAAGACATAGCAATAAAGTGATTTCTATTGGCATGTTGCTATGCTCCTAGATCAGCGCATTGCTCAGTTCTCATCAGAGAAGTTTCTTCTTGCAGTGAATGGTAATTGACAGAGACTGCACAAATGGACAGTGTGCAGAGTGAGACGCTCTGGAACACTCAGTTCTAAATGAGATATCTTTGTTAAACCTCTTCCCTCAAGGTTCAGGTATTTATGCGGAAGATGAAACAGAAAGTTATTAAGTACCGGAGGTGGTAAATAACTCCAAGGAAACTGTCCTCCATGCACAACAGAACTGATGCACACATGAACTCAGAGACTGTGACAAGAGGCAGAAGAGCTGCATAGATCCAAAACATGCACAATCCCAGCACAGAAAAAGGCAAGTGGGCACAAAGTCCTATCCATAATCAAGAAAATGTTTGCAATTGATACCTTTTGGGAAAGAAAAAAAAACCACAACAGTTTTCTTTAATAGAATGTCACTGGAAATATCAACCACAGTTCATGCTCAGGAGTTGGCCAACGTAAAACAGACTCCATTTTTTTTTTTTTTTGGTTAGTCTTTGAGGTTTTAGTTTGTTTGTTTTGTTATTTTTGTCTTGTAGTCTTTTGTTTCTTTGTATTGATTTTCATTTTCTGTTGTGTTTTTATGTTTGAGAGACAGATATAGATGATAGATAGATAGATAGATAGATAGATAGATAGATAGATAGATAGATAGA
>NW_026596079.1:13340704-13381724 GCF_907164565.1 Psammomys obesus
AGATAGATAGATAGATAGATAGATAGATAGATAGATAGATAGATAGAAAGAAAGAAAGAAATGAGACTATATGAAGCATGGTCAATAGGGAGGTAGATACATAGAATCTGGGAGGAGTTGGGGAAAAGAAAGAATATGATAGAATATATTATGTGACAGAAAAAGCCAAGATGTGCTTGACCCACAGTAAGTCAGACTCTATCTCTTTGGAACACTTCATTTCAAGTTCAGTAAAATGACTAACAATGAATATACGTGATTAGAGCCCTAAATTCTAGGAGTGGTACTCTGAGAAGATGGTAAAATGTCTCCTATTGCCCGAATCCTGTTTATTTCTATTGCTCTTCTAGGTTATTCCTCACTTAAAAATAATATTCCTTAATTTTTCTGGCCTTGTAAGCAAGGCTTGAATTGAATCAAATTCAACTTTGAATAGTGTCATATAAGTTAATGTTGTTTGAAGGTGAACTAACAGAAAAAAGGCAAATGAATAGGACATGGGACAAGATTATGCTCTTCTCATGAAAATAAGATATGAAGGTTTAAGAGTTAGAACGTTTTCACCCGGACCTGCTGTCTTCACGTCATATATATGCCCAGGTTTAGGGTGGACAAAGCAGCTAAAGGAGATCACTTTCATTGCTTTTAAACAAGAGCAGTTGTCAGGAGGAGTCTTCATCTGCATTTATGTTTCATTGGATAGAACTCAGAATATTGCATCTCTAGCTGGAAGGAAGTTTAATGTGTAATCTTTACAGCCAGGTGAGAAGGTTAGTATCATCAGTGTGACAGGATCTCAGTCACCTAGGAGGCAAACATCTGGGCTTATCTATGGGGGAGATTCTAGATTAGGTAAAGTTAGGTGGGAAAATGCTCACCTACAATGAGGATCACATTTCTCTGGCTTGTAGTCCCAAGTTAGAAAAAAAAATGGTGAAAGTAAGGGAAACAGCATTTTATCCCTCTGCTGTCTGACTTTGGATGCAATGTGGACAGCTGCTTTACAGTCCTGGCTCCATGCTCTCCTTTCCATGAGGGGCCTTATCCTATGGCGTGATAGGCCAAAATAATTTCTCCCTACCCTCCTTAAACTGCTTTAGTTTTAGTTACAAGAGAAGGAACTAACATACCCAGTGAAAAATGTTCTCAGTCTAAGTCCATTCTGACAATGTCTTGACCGTGAAACAGTATTATGATTACCTAATGTTAGTATCAATTTTGTATAGAAAGGGGTTCAAATATGTGATGGTTGTGGTAGCGGCTGCCACAAACCCAAACACACTGAGCCATAGCAATTTGCTGGATACTTAATTTAAATAGCCAGTTCTTTTCTAAACGAATCACCGCCATTCCAGTATTTTTATCTTCGTATTCCAATAGCCAGCTCAGATAATGGCAGCAAAAAAAGTTCTCAGTGAGGCTGCATATGCACTGTCACTCAAACAAACAAACCTTTCCAACTTTTTAAGACCCCAAATCTTGAATTATTCAGGGTTACCTGACTTTATAGGGGATGTTTCATAACTTCAAACACTTCATTAACAGGAAGGAACTAAACTCAGCATAGGAAGGAAAAGTTCAAGTTATTGGAATGTTAGTTAATATATGTTAAATAATCAGTATTATATTTGTTCACTATTAATATATAATATAGTATGTAATATATAATATATTACTGTTTAGCTTGTATAAGAAGGCCAGTGGTTTTAACTTTATTATATATATTTTAAAGATAGTTTTATCCATGTTAAAACTCTATTTCAAGGGAGAATTTAAATAATTTAAATGTTTTCAACATATTATTAGTATTTTTTAAATGTATGTTGTTATTTCCTTAACAGAATTAAACCACTTTCGCTTACCTATAAGAACTCTGTTCCAGAATACTCCTTTTCAAGATCTTTTTCATTTTTATCAAAACTCCTAAGATTCTATATTCTGCCTCACTTTTTAAAAATATAAATGTTTTCTAATCTCCATTTCTGATCTTTACAAGGCATTTACATCTTGCTTTGCCTTTAGACCTAACCAGAGAGGGCCCAACTTTACCTTCCCTTTTGTGATTGTGTTGTGTGCCACTTTTCAGCATGGCCTTGCTCAGCTTTGGGGCTATGCTAGCTTTTTTGTTCTCCAAACCTAGGGGATGAGAGTAAGAGGAGCTGTTCACTCCACTATTTCCTGTATCTGTAGGTACACGGGGACCACTTAGAAATACCTGTTAGATGGCAAGAGCAGAGAATGAAGTCAGGATTCAGACTCACTTTGGGCAACCCCAAAGCTGGCATTGCTAATTTTCTGCTGTGAGTTTTGCTTTAGGGGCAGTGAGAGACAGAAGTGATGTAACACATAGAATCCAGCATGGGCTTTATTTCCTCTAGGAACTTATCTGTGGATGCCTGTTTCTACAGAGTGAGAATCCTTCCTAAGCCACCACACACCTTTTCCACGGCATCTCTCCCAGTGGCACACATAACTAAATGGCTTCTATAATTTTTACCCTGATGGTTTTGCCTCTTTTATCCTGCTGATAACAACATTTCCTTTCTGGAGCCACCATATCCCTAATGGCCCTTGGTATGGCCCTTCATCCCATGGTGTCACTGCGGAGCTCTGGCTGCTTCATCACTTGAAGCATAGCACAGCATAGCATATCATCAGCATGGAGACGCAAAGGGTTAGTATGTGAGAACAGATCATCTCTGTGCTGAGGTATTTTCTGTCTTCAGCTTTTCAGAGCCCATGTACTGTATAGGCTGGGGTTGATTTGATGTCATGTGTTGGTGTTTGTAAAATAAAAGCTATTTCCCACTCTTAATGTTTTATTTCCAGTGTAGCCTGGCCAGGCATGTCAGGGGCCATTTATTGTGGCTATGGAGCTGTGACAATGGCTGCCTGAACCATGTGATATACATTCTCTGTTCTACTTTTATAGGCAGCTGTTTCTCAGAGGATAGAGTTCAGGTATCCAGAGTGTGAATTATGAGTCCTAATCAACTTGGTCATGCTTTGCAGCCTGGGAACAGCCAGAGTGCTTCTCATTTATGATTTGAGAGTGCACTTTGTGCAGCCTGTGGAGCAATTAGCAAGTCTTTGAAATGGATACCCTGTAAATACATCTAGTCCTTCGGGAGCCGTCACAATGTCTTATCATGGGATTGGAGGCCAAAAGGTGGTCCCAAGGACAACTGCCTTAGTTTTGGCTAAAAAAATGCAAGCCAGCGGAAAAACTAAGGCCAGAGTAATAAAACAAAAGTGACAGTCATACAAGAACATGAAGATATCCACTGCCTCCCCTTAATTCATTAATGTGTGAAAGTCTCCATACCATGAAAGTTTAGAAAGTTAGATAGACATACTATTTACAATATTTGAAAATTCAATGATGTCTCTAGATGCACAGGTTTCTGTGAAAGAAATGATGTCCTTGAAAGCTTGAGGAAGATCAGACATCAATGATCTTTCAGGTCTAATGAAAAACTCAAAACAAGGCAAACTGAGCGTTTTTATTTTTGGCATAATTTTCCTCCTTTTCTTTAAAATATATCAAAATGACAATACAAAGTTGGCCAGTTACCTTTTTTATCATTTGATAATTTCACACAAACATCTTTGATATATATATCAAATAATATATATTATATATATATAATCCATCCCTATTTCTTCCTCTCAAATTCCATCCCCCATACTTTCTACTCTACCATTTTTCCTCACTCCCAACATTGTGTGCTGTATTATTATTTTTTAACTCACTAAGTATCCTTAGTGATATGTATGGGTGTAGACCTTTCTTTTCTTAGCAGGAATAATCTCTAAGGTACTACATCCCTGAAAATAAAGGAACTTCCCCCTTCATCAGTTGTCAATAGCATCTCATCTAGGAGTGGGATTTTGTTTTGTTTGTTGTTGTGTAGAGCTTCTGCACCTTACAGCTCCTGTCAGATCACATGTCAGCAGAGTTGCCATGTTTAGCAAATATTGCTTCATCACAGACAAAGCCTACCATTTTCTGGCTCTTAAAAATCTTTCTGTCTCCACTTCCATGGTATTCTCAGAGTCTTGGGGGGGAAGGAAATGTAATATAGATGTCTCTTTTGGCTTTGAGGCCTTTACAGTTTATTTTTCCCTGTATATTGACCATTGTTGGTCTTTGTTTTAATTACTACTTCTTTGATGAGTGTTGAAAGATGTTTTAATCTATTGTTATAAAAAAACAGCTTAGGGGAAGTTTATTATCAAAACCATTTAGCAGAATAATATTAGGTTTCTACCTAGGGTTTATGACCTATCCAGATATGGATTGTTTGTCTAAGTTGATAGTACCAAGCATGAGTTCCATTTTATAGACCTGGCCTTGAGTCTCAATCAGTGAGTGACTAGTTACTCCCCTGACACTAATGCCACTATTTCACCAGTGAACATATCTTGTCAGGCTAGTCAAGACTGTAACCCTAAGTGTTCAAAGCTGGCTAAAACTATTTATTACCTTTCTTCCCAGAGTCTTGCACAGATTTTTCCTGCAATATAAAATTGGATCATAATATACTTATTGTTCAAAAATGAAACTCCAACTATCATTGGAGAGTTGCTACCCATTTCCTCCCTTAGACTAAAAAAAACACCAACTCATTTACTTTCTGGTTCTATAGATTTATATATTCTGAATATTTGAAGTAAAAAAAAAGAGTCATATAGTTTATGAACACATGCTAGGGAGGTGAAAAGAACTTGTGTTCTAAGAAGTTTTTGCTCAACAGAACTGTGTGTTCTAAAAGTGCCTCTATACGGTGGTTTGCCTTAAAATTCTATTCATGTTGTGGATGGGGAAATGGTTTACTGGTCATCGTGGACCTTCTAGAGAACATAAGTTCAGTTCCCAGCAGAGCTCACAACTTCTTGTAACTCCAGCTCCAATGCCTAGCAGTTTCTATAGGCACCTTCCGTGACATACGTGTACATGTGCATGCCCACTCAGGCATGAGCACACACAGAAATAAATAAAAATAAATCTTAAAAAATTTTGTGTGCCTTGTACCAAGGACAGCAGCAGATCCTAAAAGTCTGGGCACAGGGGTCTTTTCTGAGACTGATATGCCAGCCAAGGACCACTCATGGAGATGGTCTGGAACCCCTGCACAGAGGTGGCCTATGGCAGTTCAGTGTCCACGTGGGTTCCACAGTAATGGGGACAGGGACTGTCTCTGACATGAACTGACTGGGTCTTTGATTACCTCCCCCTGAGGGGGGAGCAACCCTACCAGGCCACAGAAGAAGACAATGCAGCCATTCCTGATGAGACCTGATAGACTAGGATCAGAGGGAAAGGGAGGAGGACCTTCCTTTTCAGTGGACTGGGAGAGGGGCAGGGTGGGGAAGAGTGAGGGTGAGATTGGGAGGGGAGGAGGGAGGGAGATACAGGAGAGATACAAAGTGAATAAACTGTAATTAATAAAAAATAACTTAAAAAAGAACTAAATAGGAATAAAATTTTGTGCGTGCACAATGAACACAATAGCTCATATGTAAAGTTGAGTGTATAACTTAGTCCAGGGACAAATAGCTGAGTTTCAGCCAGACGCAAATGGCCAGCTGTTCAAAATCATACTCCGAAAGACAGTTAACAGCAGTGAGCCACCAAGCTGCCTCTGTTCACTATTTCCATTTCTTTCTCGTGCGTATGGATATACTATGCCCATGTGATCACATGTACATTCTGAAACCTCCTTGGTTGAGACTACAAGCCAACTTGAGTGTTACCACTAAGACATTTAAATAAGATATTCAAATTTTGTGTGTGTGTAGAGGTGACAGGAGGATGTCTGGTACCTCAGTCTTTCATATTCGGTTTTATCCCCTCATGACAAAGCCTGAACCTAGAGCTTGCTGTATTTCTCCTAGGCTGGCTGGTCAGAAAGCCCCAGAAATTCTCCTGTGTCTCCAGATCCCTTAGCACAGGGCTTATGGGCACAGGTGGCAATGCCCAGCTTTTTGTGCAGATGCTGGAACCTGAACTCAAGTCTTCATGCTTGCTTAATAGGTGCTCTTACATACAAAGCTATCTCTCCAGAGCCTGTAATACTGTTTGTTAATACCTCAAGTTGACTATTGAAGTTAATTTCTGAAAATATGAAAAATTAAAAATATTGTGAAATTATAGGAACCAAAATGTCATGGTATTGATAGAAAAACATAAACAAGCCAATGAAGCAGAATAGAGATCTCAGAAACAAATGTACACTTTAATGGTTGATTGATTTGCCACAGAAGTACTAAGAACACACAGGGAAGAATAAGCTTTTTAATAAATATTATTTGAAAATACAGTTATTAATAGACATATGGAAGTTGGTCCTTATCTCTATGTGAAAAATTCACATAAAAATGAATCAATGACTTAAGTGTAAAACTTGTGATTCTAAACCTAAAAAGACCAAAACAATAGCAAAGAAAAAACAAAACAAAACACAGAGGAACAGCTTCATGGCATGGCCTGGGCAGCGACCGTTTGGCTAGGACCTGGAACACACAGACAAGAGAATCCTACTGCTTAATGCATTTTTTCCATATTTTATATTTTTCAATATTAAAGTTTTTAGAATGGCTTGCTAATAGTTTTTACATTTGTCAGTTAATAATACTTTTTCATCTAAAAACTAGTAATTTCTTTTGTGTTTCTTTTATTAATCTTTGCAAAACATTACAAAATGTATCTGGTATAGTTTCAGATCATGGTATACTGTTTTGAGTGGCAATGTACTCAATAAAAGTAATTAGTAATTTGCCTGTGTTACTTGTATTTTACAAGCTTGCTTTTGCAAGATAATCATTTAATTTCTGTGAGTGGATATTTGCTGAATAATTTGAGTGACAACATGGTTTTTAGTTTGAAAAACATATTAAAAATGAAGTACTGCAGCATGGGCCTAGGGAATCCGTGCCCAACTGTGCATGGAGGGCCCACAAACCAGAGGCTGGCCAGCCCAGAGATCCATGATATAACTAAAGACAACTGGCAAAAACAAGTCAATGAAATGATTTCTAGTGGTATTCTGCTATACTCATAGATTGTTGCCTAGCCTACTTGTCATAAAACAATGCGTCATTCAGCACTGAGAAGAGCAGATACAGAGACCCAGAGCCAAATACTAGGCAAAGCTAGGGGATCCCCAAAGAAAAGGGTGGGAGGATTCTAGAACACAGAGGGGTAAACGACACCAGAAAAACACAAGCCACAGAATCAGGTAGACCCAAAGGAGCTCACAGAGAGTGAGCTGACAGCCATGGAGCCTGCATGGGTCTGAGCTAGGTCCTCTGCTTATACTTGATCGCTCTGTATCTTGGTGTTCTCATGGGACTCCTAACATCAGGAGTGGGGGTTGTTCAGTTCATACCCCTGGGATGCCTGCTCTTTTTAGTTTGCTTGGTTTTTTTTTTGTTTGTTTGTTTGTTTGTTTTTGGTGTGGGAAAGGAATTATAATAGAAGTAGATATAAGGGGTAGGGGAGGTTAGGGGATTGAGAGGAGTGGAAATATGGAAAACTTCAGTTTGGATGTAATATATGTAAAGAATAAAAAAAATCTCCAGAAAGTTAAATAATACTTTTTTCTTTTTAAAAATTTTTAAAAATTTATTACAATTTATTCACTTTGTATCCCAGCTGTAGTCCCGTCCCTTTTCCCCTCTCAGGTTCACCCTCCCTTCCTCTTCTCTACACTTGCCCCTTCCCCAGTCCACTGATAAGGGAGGTCCTCCTCCCCTTCCATCTGACCCTAGCCTATCAGGTTTCAGCAGGACCATCTGCATTGTCTTCCTCTGTGTCCTGGCAAGGGGGAGGTGATCAAAGAGGCAGCCACTGAGTTCATGTAAGAGACAGTCCCTGTTCCCATTACTAGGAAACCCACTTGGACACTGAGCTGCCATGGACTACATCTGTGCAGGGGTTCTATGTTATCTCCATGAATGGTCCTTGGTTGGAGTATCAGTCTTAGAAAAGATCCCTGTGTCCAGATTTTTTGGTTTTATAGCTCCGCTTGTGGAGCTCCAGTCTTCTCCAGGTTTTTCATCTCTCCCTTCTTTCATAAGATTCCCTGCACTCTTCCCAAATTTTGGCTATGAGTCTCAGCATTTGTTTTAATACCCTACTGGGTAGAGTCTTTCAGAGGCCCTCTGTGGTAGGCTCTTGTCCTGTTCCTTATTTTTACCCTCTTACAAAGTTTATCCCACTTATCTTTCTGAATGAGGATTGAGCATCTTATCCAGGGTCCTCCTTCCTGCTTAGCTTCTTTAGGTTCACAGATTTTAGTATGTTTATCCTATATTATTTGTCTAATATACACTTATAAGTGAGTATATACTGTGTGTGTCTTTCTGCTTCTGGGATACCTCACTCAGGATGATCTTTTCTAGTTCCCACCATTTGCCTGCAAATTTCATGATTTCCTTTTTTTTTTATTGCTGAGTAGTATTCCATTGTGTAAATGTACCACAATTTCTGTATCCATTCTTCAGTTGAGGGACATCTTAATAACTAGATAAAAATGAAATTGATACAAGGTTAATGAGCAAAATTTTACTTCCTTGTAAGTTATATATAATGTATTTTGTTAACTTTTGTAAGATATTTTGAATGCATTAAATTTGGAAAAATTGTGTATATAAAGAAAGGATAAATAAATTTATGTTAAACTAAAAAAATGAGGTTTTGCTGTTCTCAATAAGAAGAACAAATTATCATCCTTCTTAAGCTGTAAGCTTTGATAGCATCCTTGGTTTTTTTCTGTATTCAGTTCTAACACTCAATTAAGAGCCAATTCTCCTTCCAAGTTCAGAAGAATATGTAAAGCACTGTTTCTGTAACATATTGTCATTTCATTTTTGTGTGTATGTTCATGTACACACACAAACACACACCACACACACACACACACACACACACACACACATATATATGGGCATGCATGTGGAGGCCAGGTGACACCCGTGAGTGTCATTTCTTAGGAAGTTATCTATGACGTTGCCATTTTTAAATTTTAGTTTTCTGTTATTTTTTTTTCCTGGATCACAATACAGCCTTCTAGTTTTATTATTTCATTCTTAACTTCAACCATTTTTATATTAAATTTTCTTTATTCTAGAGGATTCCTTTTTTTGTTTTTCAGGAGAAACACAACTTTATTCAGAGATGGAAAGAAAACCTTAGAAATCATGTTCAGCTTTCTGCGTGAGTATAAAGGAGTGGCTTTCCATGTTGCCGCATGCAACTTCATGATACTCTGTCCCCCATTTCCTCCTTTTATTTCACCCAGTTTGTGGAAGTCACTTGTCTCCTTCCATCAGTTCAATCCCAGATATTGAAATCAGGCCATTAACCTTGGCAGTAGGCACATTGGTCTGAGTCATTTTGCCATGCCAGGAATCACAGTACTAGGTGACACATTGAGCTCTCATCTTTGTTGTTGTTGGATCAGATAATGCTTGAAGTCAGGGAGTGTGGTTCATTTTTTATCAGTTACTCAGTATATAGTTAATTGTAGCTTTTGTGAGTAAAGTGGGGCACTGATATTTGTTGATGGTTTATGGGATGTTAGGCAAGCTTAACTGTCTCTGAGAGGCCAGAGATCAAAGGTGTATTAAACAAGACTTTTTCTGTGCTTCTTGATAAGTTTATTGGTACCATATCCATCTAGGGCTACAAACAAAATGCCAGTATACTTTTATTTGAACGTTCATTGTTAATAGTAATAGCTTTGCTCACTGTCTCCATTGAGGTTAGTCAGATTATGACCTCCCCACTGTCTGGCCTTGAACAACATTTAATTATATTTCCTTATTGTGAAATCCTGTAAGAGTCTGCTAGTTACAGTCTGTCCTAGCTTCCTAGCCTCAGTTTGTGAAATGGAAGGACAGGACTGAATGCAATAGCGCTAAAAGAAACTAACCCAGTAAAACCAATCTTATAACCACTGGAGAGCTTGATAAGTGTGTTTGTCTGCGGTTTCTGAATCAACCATTGGCCAGAGAGAGGGTGTTTAAGACCATCTCACTACATAGGCACCTATTGCTTTTACTCAGTATCCTACTAGCCTCAGGCATTTATTGGGCTTTTTTTTTTTGGGGTAGCATTTGTCTTCATAGATAATTAATCTCTCTCCTTTTTTATTTTTTAATAGTCATTGTATATAGTTCCCTAGAGGTATTCCTATCTTTCTTTCTAAATTGGTATTGCTTTGCAAATTTCTATATGTTGTGTCTAGTGCATAATATTGCATAATTAAGTAGTTAAATTGGTAAAATTATGAGAATCAAAGCCAGTTACTTTATCAAAATGAAATCATCTGATTCTTCTCTTTTACCAACAAGTAGTGTAGTTGTCACAATGATTGATAGATTCTCCTTGTTACACAAACATACTGATGTTATTAATATCACTCTTCCTGGACAACAAGAGCTTGTATTCACTACAATATGCAAGTCTGGGAACAATAAACACAATTATACTTTGTATTGTTCTGCAGTCTCAAAACTCAGCTGGAGAATGTGCACTGGTATAACAGACTCAGTGCAAAAATCAAATATATAACAAAATGAGATGTTTTGTATAAAAGTTTAGTTAAGGCTGATAAAAAGACCGTTTATCCTAGCTGATGTAGTAAATAGAATTTATTGTGTCTGGTCCAGAGCTAGGCCTGGACTCTATAAGCATTGGTGTCTTTGGCAAAGGGACACTATCAGTTGTGTCTTTCAGTAAACACCAGTTCTTTGGTGATAAGAGCTCCCATTTCCTTGGAGAAGATAAAGATGTCTCTCTGCTCAGAGCTCTTTCTTGGAGGGTCACTGAGCTTTAATCTTCTCATGGGAATCTGAGAATGTCAATCAGAGAATGTTACACCCAGTCAGTTCAGAGGAAGGAGAACATCTTCCCACATCATGGGCTGACTGTTTCCCAGAGGATGCCTCCAGTTATTTTAGTGAGTCATGGAAATCCCTGGAGGCATCATACATTTCTCAGTTTTGTGCTTCCCTCAAAATACTCTGCTCTGTCCAGAGAGAATTAAGGTGGAGAGCAGAGGAGTAATGAGAATTTAAAGGGAGAAGAATGTTCTGGAACAAAAACATCTGTGGAAAAAGGCCAAGTCATGAAGTCACCAGTGTTATGCAACTCTGAAGCCTTGGGTAAATCATCTAGCTGCAGCAAGCCTTGATTTCTTTATCAGGACATCCATGGAAATTTAGACCAGTTTCTTTTTTCAAACCCCAACAGCTCAGATGAAAAGTTTAATAAAAGTGTGTAGTATTATTTTTATATATTCTGCATTTATTTCAGAAATTATAAAAAGCAGCTCACACAAACGTACTTATGGGACATTTGATTCATCCCAAGCATCACTCAGGGAAAGTGACTTAGTCCTGCTTTCTTCTTCACTGCCTTCTTCACTCCCCAGGAATATGTACAAGAGTCCAGGGCTTCCTACGGATTTCTTTATTTTTCTTATTGCAAGGATTTTGCATACAGAAACACACACCAGATACACACACACACACATATATACATATATGCATATACATGTATATGTATATAAATAAACACATATATAGCATACATACATACACACATATATATGTGCATGTATATGTATGTATATATCTATCGGAGCCAACTCTAATGTTCGGAGACAGAGGCTCTACCTACAAGTTTCTATGTGCCTCACCTCATTCACCTGTCAGATTAAGTTAATATTCCTTATCTTCCCATCTTAAGTGGAAATAATAAAGTCATAATAACAGCAATATTTCGAAAAGTGGAAAGCAGTGTTTCCACAATAATTGTTCCTCATGGTATTTAAGCTTAGAACAGAGATAGGCAGCTAGAAGGCACATAGTTAAGTAACCAGTGAGAATTAAATGATTCAAATAGTGAAGCTGTTCAATTAGATCAGAATAACAATAATTGATTCTTAAGTAACATGGCTGGTTGGGTCTTTCCTCACAATGATTAGACAGCAGAATCACATAACTGCGTATGTATTGCCTATAAAGGAAAAGGATCATACAACTGCCTCTGTATGGTCTGCAAGTGGGAAGGATAACATGGCTATGCCTGTAAGGCTTACACAATAAAAAGTCTTTCTTGGTTAAACTCATCATACTCTTTCTCCTGGATAATACAAGCCAATAGAGTTTATCCATGTATATATGTATACATAGCCGTGCTTCTCATCATTGGCATTATTGACATTTTAATCAGTACATGTCTTTTGTATGCAGACTGTTCTGTGCAATGTGGGCTATTTAGAAATGACTTTGACCTCTACCCAGTTGATACTAGAAGCAACAATCACCACTGAGTTGTGAAACTGAAAATACAAAGTGATTTTTGGTTGAGAACACATATAGATATGTAAGAGTCATCCTACTAGAAATTAACCATGAATATGTTCAAACCATTCATTTATTGATTGGGTTATTTCTGCAATAATGTCTTACAGGTCACCTACTAGATACCAAGGTTCATGCTAGATGCAAGCTAGTGGATTTCAGCATAAGAACAGCTGCTTACAGCATGAGGTCATGTACATCTATAATAGAATTAAGAACATATTGGTCTGAGAACAGTGATTAAGTCTATCTCAAGGAGTGGGTGGTTTACGAAGGATTCTCTGAGGAGTACAGGAAGGATTCCAGAAGTAATCACTTATTTGAATTTTCCCAGCTTTGTATATTTCCTAAACAATCAATCACTTGTTTATATTACTGAACACTGAAAAGAATCCTGAAGATCTGCTTTTTTTCCTCCAGTTCTCTTTTTGGGTGAGATATGCTTTCTGAGTTTGAAAAGTACTAGAGATACTCTTTTAAATGCACTGAAGTAGGAAAGTCATATTTTGTACCAAAGACTAGAACACACAGAACTTAGAGTCTGCAAAGAAAAATGCTAGACTTTTATCTTTAATGCCATATCATGTTTAGTAAATAATACTGTTTCTGCATGCCTCCGTTTTCTTAGCTGTAGGTAGGATGCAGTGATTCCAAAATTTCAGCATCTGGCTCTTCATTTCTCTATCTATCTTACATAAATCATTACTTTCTTATAAAGTGAAAAATGGGTGTTTTATTTTGTGAATAAAATCAATGCTAAAGCCATCTACTTTACAAGCCCAGATGGGTGAGAAGTGATACAGCCTTCCTGGGGAGGACACTTTTGCCTTATTGAAAACAGCTGAAAAGGAAGAAAGCTTAGAGGACGTGAGAGATAAAGACTGTTAGGTTTTGAAGATACCTTTGAGAAAGTTGGATTTGCTTCTGGACTTCTACATCAGTCTTAGAAATTTCTTTCATGCAAAAGGTGTATGGCCAAAAGCAATTTGTGCCACAGAATAGGCCATGACGTGTCTGTGGTTCACACCTACCCAGCTTGTCTACTTAGCATGTGACTTGATGCTTCTTTTCTTTGAAGACAACTTGATTTCAGACTTATGTTCAAGTAATGAAATTTTATCCACCAGTGACATGGAAGAGTGAAACTACACTCACCAATGAATTTATCATACCAAGAGGGAATTCAGAAAAGGGAAACTTTCATAAGAGTACTCATGGGAAAGTCCTATTAAAAATAGAATTTAAGAATCATTTAAAATTGTCTTAAGTGTTAGAAATGAGGAAGAGTTACTTTTAGTCTTATGGATCAGGTGAGACTACAAAGTACCTATGATGCTGATAATGTTCAGTTTCTTGGTACAAATGCTGGTTAAACACATTTGTTCAGTTTGTGAAATTCCATTAAGAATGATATATGTGATTTTTACACCTTCCCATATCTATGTTTTTCCTCAGCAAAATGTTCCTAACACTTAGTGGATGTGTTAGAACTGTAAGGGCACCCGGCACTACCCAATCCTGTACCAACACACAACAAACTGAGGAAATCACCAGAAAAACATCAACGTGCAAACAACTAAGTTCTACTAAACTCAGCAAAGAATTGGAGGTATTAGGACATCGTGAATGTCTCAATGTGGCAAGAAAAGCTACCAGTTTATATTTAAAAAAAAGGCATCTTTGAGAATACTTACTTGAGAAGGAGTAGGACGGGACATGAAACACAGTGCGAAGGATGCCCATCAGTAAGTGCTTAAGGAATGTTGGCTACCTGCTCAGATAAGAAACCTGGCAACAAACTACCGAAGTCCTAAGAGTTCGTAAGTGTTTGGCTGGAATTCGAATTACTGTGTGTGTGTGTATGTGTGTGTGTTTTAATGTAATATTTTGTGGTCTTTCAATTCTATTATTTCAACAGCAGATACTTTCCTTCAACTCTGACCGTGACGAATAGGGAAAGCAGGAGATGGCAAAGCACAATTAAACATTTTAATTTAAAAATCTAACTTGTACTACAAACTCTTTGAAGATGTCACCTATATTTTCTGTATTCTTCAACCAAGAAAGATTCTTTACCTTTAACAATGACTAAATGAATGGATAAATGAGTGGGTGAACTGAGAAAGGAGACAGAATGACTTGAGGAAAGAGAAGACAGACTCTGGAAGTTCGTCATATTCCATTAGCCCAACACATTTCTTTTTAGTTTGTTTCTTATAAGCTAATAAACACATATAAAAAAGTCACATACACACAAAATATCACATCTACGTGCCTATATGCAATATTATATGTGTGTATCTATACACATTCCTTCCACAGACAACTCCACTTGGCCTGCAACTTTAGGGACCTCAATGTCCCTAATTATAGCTTATGTTACAAGCTACACAGAAGCGCTGCTGATTCCAGCTCTGGCATGGCTCCTGTTTAAACAGACTTCCCAGAAATCTCAGGCAGCTTGCCATGGTAAGGAAACAATTTACGTCAGATTTTGAGCAGGGGAATCCGTCAGGGTTGGGGAGGAAGGCGGAGGCAAGTTTTTAAAGGTAGCGAGAGGGAGGCTTTTCATGGACCCTACAGCTGATCATTATTTCCAGAAGAAGGACAAAGTGGCTATTCTTCTCTTTTGGCTTGCTGTTGCCTTGACTGCTTGGTTTTGAAATCCAATGGCTGCCTGAAGATTCCTTTGGGGACCAAATGAGTCTGGAGAGGATGCTGAGGAACATTTTGCTAGCTCTCTTGATGGCTACTCATAGTTAAAAGATTTCTTTGTATTAATTATGGATGGTCTTTTATGTTCTCTATAGTTCAAAGACTGGGATTGAAATGACCTCAAAAAAAGATTTATTCAGAGTTCTTTCTATTCAAGGAATTATGTATATATCGAAATACTATTTTCCAGTCAATAAATATTTGTTTAATGTGGCAGACATTGTTAGTATTTCCCCAAATGTTCAAGTACACATTTTTCAACTAGTAGGAGTCTTGTGGGTTGTTGTAAAAGAACAATGAATCCTCCTAGTTTTAGTACATTTTTGTACAGTATATTCTGATCACTTTTCTCCTCTATGAGCTCCTCCCAGATCTTCTACACCACCCACTCTACACTCTCTTTCTCTCTTAAAAATATCAATTTAACAACAAAAAACACACATAACACTACCCTTCCATAAAACACTAAAAACAAAACTAAAATACACAAGAAAGAGACCAATAAGATTAAAAAAAAATGCTCAATAAAAACAGTATGAGATAAACTTTACAAAATAACATAGAGTATGATCTGTGTTGGCCAACTATTCCTGGTCATGGAGTCTGAAGTATGCTTAATGTACCCAGAGAGACTATGTTAGAAAAAAGAAAAACCTAATTTTTCCCTTGCAAGCCATATCAAATGCAGATAGGTTCTTGGCCAGGGAGAGGAACCCATGTGAACTTCCTCATCTCAGCTCTTGGACTCTTTCTGGCTTGAATTGTTGCAGCTCCTGTGAACACTACCACAGTCACTGTGAGTTTAAATGTTCTTCAGTCCTGTTGTGTCTGGATGATACTGCTTCCCTGAAGTCATTCATTCTCCCTGACTCTTAAAATATTTCCACCTCTTCTGAATAGATTCCTGAGACGCAAGAGGAGGGGTTTGATGAAGACATCTCATTTAGGCCTGAGTGAAAAAGAGCAATGAATTCTTATTATTGTCAGTCCATTATGAAAATGGTAAAACCCTAACCCTAATCTTTGAACATTCTGAGAAGCATTGATATACCTCTGCTTGGGCCAAAGAGATTTTAGAAAGGGAAGTTTCTTTGTGAAATTCTTTGAAAGGTTTTGATTTTCTGATGAGAAGGAACATTTTGCAGTAATAGCTCTTACACCTGCTTTGACTATGAGCATGATAGTCGACACCTTTCAGAGAAGAAAATAATGGCAAGAAAGTTATTGATATTTTTAACTTTATTTCATTCATTATTTGTGTGTATGTGTGTGTGTGTGTGTGTGTGTGTGTGTGTGTGTGCGTTTGTGTGTGTATGACATGCACACAAGGCTCTTGTGCCATAACACATGTATAAAGGTCAAGGAAAAGTTATGGAGTTGGTTTTCTCCTTCCAATTTATGTGGATTTCAGGAATCAAATTGAAGTTGTTGGGCTTGACAGCAGCCTCCTTGACCCACTAAGCATTCTTGTTAGCCACTATTGACATTTTTGATGTTCTGAGCCAATGTGAGTAACTCTTAACCTGGAGACATCCTATTATGCAAGCATAAGAAGCCACTAGTGCTCAGTTTTCTGTTTGTGATAAAAGAATCGTACATTCACTTCTCAGTATGTTATAAAGAGAAGGATATGGTAGACAAAAAGCCTTACTTCCTAGCTCTTGTGGAAGACTTGCTGCTGACTTCATCCATCAGCCCCTTCAGTGACTGATGCACCGCAGAAATACCTTACCCCAAGGTATGACCTTTCCTTGAGTGTCTTACAGCTTGTGGATAAATGAACTAGGGACAATACCATTCAGTTGTTTTTAGCTTGTGTGGTTCTCTGAGGCAACATTTTTTTTCCAGAACTCCCCAGCCGACTCACTGAGGCTTGGTTGGGTTAGCATTGCTGTAGTAGCCTGGAAGAAACAGGGAAAAAAAAGCTGTAAACGAGGTAGAGTTTTGGGTGTTGTCCTTGGACCCTGAGAATATACTGTAGAGGAAATGGGAGACAGAAATTAGATGGGGAAAATAAAGAGAGATGGGAGTGAAAGAGAGACATGCACTAATCCAGTATTATAGTTGGAGATTTCAAGTCTATCAGAGATGGACAGCTTTTGTAGACAGAAAATCAGTGAGGCCATTGTTGAACACCACAACTCCATCCATCACTGGACATGATTGGCATAGGTATGTCACCTTCACCCAACATGGAACATTCACCAGAATAGAGCATAAAACAAACCATAAAATTTTAAAAAATAATACAAACTATAAAATGCAAGCTTTCAGACATTTGAATTTAACTGAAAATCAACAGATAAGAGGAAATAATCCTCCCAGATCTGGAGATTAAGCAACACATTTCCAAATATATGGTTTAACAGAGAAATCTTAATAAAAACAAGCAGAAGTTGAAGTGGATGAAAAAGAAAGCACACAACAAAATCAAGATTACAAAATGTTGACTGCCCCAAGCATGTATCTTGGAAGACAAGAAAGCTCTAACCATCCTAGGAACCTAGAGAAGATGAATTCATTATATCCAAGTAAAGTGAAGGAAAGGAAGACTGAAAGTTGGAGCAAAAATCACTGAAATCAAAGAAATAAAAATGATATCAGAAGCTGATATTTGGAAAAAATAATAAAATTAATAATCCTCTCTGTTCAGACTATGCAGTTGAGGAGGAAATAGGTTACTGATGTCAAAACACATACTTAAACATACTAAAGGCATTTAGAGGATGAAAAGGGAGCGTGGACATATCCGCACTTTTGCGCAGAGCAGGAGATCTTCTACAAGTGTTTTCTGTTCAAAGTAAAGACAGAGCAGAGGGTCACAGACATTTTGTAAACAGCATGGTTTAAAGTATCTTCCTCTTGAGATTTTTAGGAGTTAAAAAAAACTAAAAATCATTTATTCATTCACTCATTTATTCAACAAGTAAACTAATTATATAAGTTGCCATTTAGAAAATCTTCTAACTGTATGTGTATGTGTATAAACACACTATACACACACACACACACACACACACACACACACAGAAAGAGACAGAGAGACAGAGATAAGTGAAAGTCTGTAACTAAGAGACTATAGTCATAGTCTGTACTAAGAAAAGCCATAGCATTTTCTGTTGTATCCGTGATGATTTTTTAAAAGTTGTTTAATGCATGCGTTAGAGCAATATCCAATTTAAACCTTAATGGAAAGCAGGGGAAGCACTTCAAATTCAAGCTCATGTGAATATCAGATTTTTCTTCTGCTATGCCACTTCCTATCATCTGACACTGATGGATTCCTAGCCCACTGAGTAAACTAATTAATAGTTGATAAGTTTCATCAGGGATAAAATGATTTCTCCACCAGAGTTTAGTATCCTTCATCAGAGTGTCCAGGTGATACCACGATGTTTTCCACTGGGGCTAATCAAGAAAACTAAATCCATGAGGAGGGTTAAGAGAGGTCGGGGAGATGGAAAAGCTATCAGATTGTCATTCCATAATCTAGTTACATATACCTGCGGAGTAATAAGCAAATATAATTCCAAAGATCCCAAAATGAATAATAGTCTGAAGTATTTAATACATTAAAAGAAAATTGGCAACAAGTATTGGTGATCAGTAGACAATCTAATCTCTTAATATATTTATTCCATTATCATTTCTTAATTGTATCAAGTATTGTATATTACATTATTATTGCATATGTACATTATATATGTATAGCATATATTTTGGTCATTTTCAATCCCCTATTACCCTGTTCTCTTCCCCTGCCACAGTTCTTCTTCCTCTTTCTGTAAGCTGAGTCCATTTAGTGTTGCTTAATGGTAAGATTTTAGGATTGAAGGGTTGACCACTTGGTATCGGATAACGGACTAGGAGGCTCATCCCTGGGGAAGACTGTCTCTTTGAAGTCGTTAATTGCCCATACCTCCTCATCTAGGGGGTGACTGAGACCCTAGATCAGTCAACCCCTAGATGAGGAGCTATGGTACAGCTATTGGTACAGCTAAGAATATAATCATCAACACATTTTGTTTCATTTCAACGTGAAGATCAGACTATGTTTAAGTGAGGATGGGTGATTGTTGTAGATTTTAATTTTTACATGAATTATTTTTAAATGACTTTGCATTTATTATTTGACATAAGATCTAGCAGCGTATCTCAATATTTCAGACATCAGTAGTAGCTTCCAGTTGTTCTCACAAATTTCGACATACTTAACCCTTGGGTCTTTTAAGTTTTGATGGGCACTCAGGAGAAAGAGGTGAGGTTGCAAAGAGCCATCTTTTACTCAGTGGTTATACATAGATACATTGGTCACTGGAATGAGGTCCGAGGCACATAGCCCAAGAGATGGAGAAAGACAAATCCATCACAAGCTCTAGTGAAAGAGGGAATAACGAGAGCACCATTAGAAATTTATGTGGTGTTATGGGAAACCATAGGAAGGATATGTCCCATTAATTTCCTTGTCAAGAACCCCAGGAGTTTTATAGACAGTTATACTCAGCTGGTGTAGGGTTTTAGTGGGATAAGAATGGGATGATAATCAACTATTCTTTAAACAACAGAGCCAGAATATCATAAAGACAGACCTCGTCACATGTGAGAATAATTGTCCTTTCACTGATAGATGGCACTCATGGGATCAAGATTCAGTGCAAAGACCATTTTATGATGAGGACTTGGTGCCATTCAAGTCCCAGGCAAATTGAATGAGTGGCCATCCTCCCCAGGAGAGCCGTGACCTTGGAGAGACACTTGTGGGTACCTGAGAGAATTCCAAAGTGTCGAATCTTAGAGAATGAAGAAGTCTTTCTGTCTCTTTTCAAGTTTCTCTCTGGTACATGACAGTGAAATTCTTTTTATTTAAAGTTTATTTCTTTGAATTTTGTGCACGTGTGTATGTCTATGTGCAGGTGTGTGCATGTGAATGCGGGTGCCCAAGAAAGCCACAAGAAGAAGTTCAATTTCCCTGGAGCTGGACTTACAAGCTGACGTGAACCTCCTAATGTTGGTACTGGAACCAAACTATGGTTCTCTGGAAGATAGTCTACATTCTTAACCACTGAGAAATCTCTGCAGCTACCCCACCCTGTGAAATTCTGAAATGTTTCAGTTAGTTTATCACAGGGAAAACAGGAGGAAAGGATAGGTAGGAGAGGAGTCATGTTTTTCTTTGTCAAATTTATGAACAAGGATCCTGAGGAGCAAAGAAGTGTGAGAAAAGGGAGTCTTTCTAGACCATCTGAGTCTAGAGTAAGACAAGGCCTAAGCTTTGGAACTGGGAGGACTAGATCAAGGAGTGTGGTTGTTGCAAAGCTCTGTGATTTTGAATGCAGCCATTCTTGTTCCTATAAATTTTACCACACATTTTTGGAGCCAGAAATGAGCATGTGCTATAATCTCCTGATTCATTCACACACACACACACACACACACACACACACACACACACACACACACAAGATTCTTCTCCTCTGGAGAGAGAAAAGATGAAACAGGGACTGGCTATTAATGGCAAGCACAGGAAGCAGTTGAAGTGAATTCCATATTCCTTTTAAGTCTGAGGATGACTAGTTAAATAATTTGATGCACAGACCTTGACCACCATTCTAATGAGTTCTGGTAAGCTGGCACAGAAAATTAATGATAATAAATTAATTCCAGAGAATTCCATTTTGTGTGTTCAATTATTAATGGCATTACAATGTTATTAACGATGTCAATTATTAATGGCATGAATAATTAAGAAATCACATCCAAGCTATGATGCACAAGGGTTCCAGTGTTGAGCAAACTGCTCAGAATAAATAAACAAACATACAGGGTCAGAATTATAATATTCTATCTTCCACATATTTCTCAGAAAACTCGAGCATCACCAGAGTTTTTTTTTTTAAATAAAAAAATTGTTACCCAAGTCTTACATTATAGTAGTAATAAGGAAAAATTAGCCACAAAGTACTCTGTTTCACTAGATGCCTCATTCCATGTATGTGGAGACAGACTTAGTGACCATGGGAAATTAGGTATATGATCAGAGAAATATGTATGGGTTTAGTAGGCCCAAGAGAGCTGAGGAAGTATCATAAACCCTAGTGATCAGTGCCAACTTTAATTTGAATAACACTCCCAGGGAACTGTTGTAACAGCCAATGTAAAACAGGTTGGGATTAGGGTGAGTAAAAATGGAGGAGGAAAATGTAGAGTTGTGATTTCTCTATGAATGAGTACCTGTACCATCCTCCTGAACCTCAGTTTTTCTTTTCTCTCCAAGGGAGATATCTCTATTCAGAAGGCAGTATGGCAGCATGGGGATGAACAACATAGTAGAATCTTAACGGAGCTCCTATTATAACTCCTAATCTGCTCACTGTAGAGACCATGTGATCAAATTCATCATTTTTTTTTTTCTGGTGGGGCAATGGAAGCCTAAAGAATGCTGTGGCTTGTCACTGAGGTCACTTGCAGGAGGTCTTCCCTGGTCTCCTTTAATTTCTTTATCATTTGCCATCTTATTCTGTTTCCCAGAAGCTAAGCTCCATGCATGGAATTGACAGGACTCCAGGGCCCAAGTTTCAACACTAGGGAGTCCCAGCAGAGGAAAGGAAGAGGGGGAAAATTGAATGAGGTTTGGTTATTTTTCTTGGTTCCCCATTCCCCAGGATAATCTCTATCAGCTAGCTACACATTTCTACAGCTGAGCACCCGTACTCTCGAAGTGGCTAACTTTCTATATGATGCTTTAAGGAATCTTGAAACTGCCTCTATCTCTACTTCATTCCGATGGCAATAGGACTTCATTATTATACCATCCTCTTGTGAAAAGTATTAATCAGGTTGGGTCAATTATTGGTTGGACTTTCCTTCAATCTTTTTTTCATTCATTATCCCTGCACTTCTTGTAGGCGGGGTAATTTTTGGATCACAGGTTTTGTCAATGGGTTGTTGTTCCTCTTCTTCCACTAGTCCTGCCTAGCTAGGAGGTGTTCACTTCAGTCTTTATGCTCCCCCCGACCCCATTAGGAGTCTCATCTAGAGTCACTCATTTTGCCCAGGAGCCTACCCTGTTGCAGGCCTCCATCTTGCAAAAGAGATGCCCCCCACCACCCAGACCCACTGGACAGTAGAGAGCCAGCCCCTGACACTAATAATGATACTCTGCTATGCTTTCAGACAGGAGCCTAACTTGACTGTCATCTGGGAGGCTCCAGCCAGCAGCACAGCAAGATGCTGGGATTTGCAGCCAAGCATGGGGCAGAACTCTGGGGGTCTTGCAGAAGTGTTGGGGAAAGATGGAAGGACCTTAAAGGGACAGGAACCTCACAAGAAGACCAACAGAGACAACTAACCTAGTCTCATGGGACCTTTCAGAAAATGAGACACCAACTGAGGAGCATGCATGAGCTGGACTTAAGCCCCCTTCACACATGTAGCCAATGGGTGTTTTTGTTTTCATATGGGGCACCTGGCAAGTGGAGGGGCATGCTATTTCTAACATGGACTCTATTGCCTACTTTTGGTTCACTTCCCCCTGGCAGCGCTACCTTGCCTGGCATCAGAGGATCAAGACATGCTCAGTCCTAATGTGACTTGATGTGTTAGGGAAGGTTAATGCAGGAGGGTGAGGCCTCTTTTATCTAGTGGGAAAGAGACAAGGAGGTAAGGTGGGGGTAAAGAACAAAGGGGGCATCCTCAAGATGTACAGTAAATAAACTAATATAAAATTTAAAAAAGTGTTTTTCAAAATATTCTACTTTTACATTTGAGGGTAATTGGTAGAGGTGATTTTAGATGCCAAAATTCTTGATTATAAGTATACTATCTTTCTTGAAAACTCAATATAATTTCATTCATATGTCTGTTTTAGTGTGTGCTAAGAACAAAGCCTGTTCTGGGCATGGGGGATACCAAAACTATGCAACACTGAATGATAGAACCAAAATGCAAGGGTTATCAACAAATACTTTTTGTATAGAAAACAAAATAAGCAATATTTTGGACATTGGGACACTTTATCATTTAAATAACCACATTCTGTCATTACAGTACAAAGTCACCACAGTCAACATCTCAACAAAGGCTGTTTATCAATAAAACTTTATTCATTGCCACTGTAATTTGCACTTTGTATCTATCTATCTATCTATCTATCTATCTATCTATCTATCTATCTATCTATCTGTATGTATTTTTTTCTTTGACTTTTCCTTCTCAGTACATTACAACAAATATGATTCCTAATCTATGATCATTCAGCACTAGGCAGAAGGCCATAAGTGGCTTTTTATTCATTGTGTATTAGGCTTCATACAAATGTGTGTGCACATGTGACACAAAGGAGAGCATAGTAAAGGAGGCCAAGCGCTGGGACAAAGATGCTAGGAAGGAATGCCTGAAGGCAGTTATCTTTACACAGGAAACCGGTGGATCGTTTGTTTGGCAGAAAAAGGAAAGAACCTTTAAAATATAACTAGTAAGCAAAGCAAAAAATCATCAGTGTAAAAATAAGACCAGTAGTGTCACTGAATTGGTAAGGCGAGCCTGTTGCCATGCCACTCTTAAAATGCCCTGTTTCCCTGACTTTGGAAGGCAAGCAAAGCTGGGTGTGTCAGTACATGGTAGGGATCTGGAACTGGTATGGTCATAGAAAAAAAAAAGTACAGGAGTGTAGAGGAGCAGAGGTTACCCCACCCCAGACACAGGGACTCTGAACTAGAGCTTCAGGGACCAGAGTTCCTGCTGAGAGAGAAAGGCCTTCGGAGATGGCAAAAGGGATTTAGTCTACAGCCTTAGAATGTCCTTAGTGCATATGGCAGTTCTAACATTTGTAAGCTTAGTGATGATAGGGAAGTTAATTAACATCTTAGAGCTCATTTTTTATACTCAGTGCTCATCATGGCTGTACTGGCTTCATTGTTACAGGGAAGATTAAATGGCATACCATACACAGACTACTCTTAGCACTGCAGGTTTATGATCAATGTTCAATGAAGGGTTACTATTTATTATGGTGACCCTGGTTAGGCTTACAGATTAGGTGGGCTCTCATAATGCCCAAAGTCTGAGTGCTTCTTGACATTTGCTGGTGAGGATGGCAGCTGGAAAGTTGGCAGCAAAGATGAACATAGAATTTCCATTCTAGCACACTGACAGCATCAGCTTTCACAAGTAAACACTGGCAGAAATCCATATCTTTCGATTTGGACCTTACAGAACTTGAACTCAATGTGTGTGGAGCCAAGGTTCTATTGCCTCAGGTTAGACAATACTTTCATAGTTGTTTCAGCAAACAGTGTGTCTGTTATTACAGAGAAAAATGAATTTATTTTCCTGTTTAGGCTACACAGTGAGAGAGCAATGTTTGGGTAGTTCTCTCTCTCTCTCTCTCTCTCTCTCTCTCTCTCTCTCTCTCTCTCTTTTTAACAGTTCCTTTCTTTGATTCTCCTGGCTGGTGGCTTTCATTGATCATAATGCTGCACTATCTGATCTGTCGGATGTAAAAATCACAGAGACAAGCAAAATTCTTTGTGACATCATTGAAAATAGTTTCATCTTTCCCAAGGATGCCAGAGTGATACAGTTGGAGATTCATTTAGCAGATCCTTCGTATCGTTTGGATCTGATCTAAATGCAAGAATGTGAAGACTATAATATTTCACTTCTGAGATACAGGTAAGAAAATGGAGTGCCAAGGAAGAGGACTGATTGTGTATGTTAAAACAAACAAACAAACAAAACAAATGTACGTACAATTCAGGTCTATGGTTAAATCATTACACAGACTGTCAGGCTTCATTTAGAGATAAGAATATAACTTACCTAAAAACAACAACAACAACAACAAAAGTAGAAAATGTGTTATGTCATGCTTGTAGAAAAAGAAAAAAAAGGAAATTGTAACAATTATTTTCAACCCAGAATTTATATTTTAGTTCTGTATTAATTAATTTTTCCAACAATTTGCCAATATAATACGAGGGAAAAAACTGTAATAGGGAGTCTTACTGAGCACACGAATGGGTTGAAGCAGAATCAATCAGAATGATACTCAGATGTAGCATTGTGTCCGTGTACCATCACCCTTCACTACGGACCTAGCATTTGTCCCTTTTTGTCAAGCTGAGTGGGACAAGTTTACAGAGAAGCCACTCAAAATTCAGGACAGAAGAGACCCTGAGGCTTGACATATGCTTACTAGAGGCCCTTAATGATTGTTGATCTGGGCCTGAAATGTGGTTATGGTGGTCAATGAAGGTGCAGACAGGGGACATCTTCTTATCATATTTATCTTCATGTTCTTGGGGGTTGGCAGATGACTTGGCCTCCTGGTTAAGCAGGTTGGGGATAATTTTCCCTTCCCTAGGTAGTGATTCAGTTGGCAAGTTCCAGTATGTTAAATGACAAACATAGTTTTGTTTGTGTATGGAGAAACTGAGGAGATCATTTAAAATTCTGAGACTAATAAAAGACATTTGTTGCAAAAATAAATAAATAAATAAATAAATAAATAGATAAATAAATAAATAAATAAAGAGTTGTAGCTTTTACCAAGCAAGAAATGTTAGGTAGAGTTATATTTGGGGAGTGCAAGGAAATCTGAAGGTATAGGTAGTTAGGTCTGGACTATTTTGAAAGTGTTTTTGCTTAAGATAAGTACTCAAAAGTGACTCAGTGGTAGTCCATGAAAGGTTCAAGAAAGAGTTGGGAGGGAAAGATGGAGGTAATAGATGAGCCAGTAGCTGAGAATTTACTGATAAATAAATGGCCACTCTTGAGGGCTCATCAACCCCGGGATTCCAATATCCCAGAGAACACCAAGACCAGATATTATCTGAGCCTAACACTGTTCCTTATCTCTCTGTCTTCTTTGACTTTCCTCAATGCAGATATGAAGGAGAGAAAAATGAAGGGGCACAGAAAGACCAGAAAAAGACTTCAGTCAATGGTCTCTCCCCCATGGCACACTCCAATGTATGAAGTGAAGTAGGGGCCTGAGTTGTCTTGGAAGGAAAATTTTAAGTTTCATTAATGGATGGTGTCATATACCATTTTAACTATTAGATTGAAAGCATTAAATTATTGGAGTGGATATTTTTTTTGATGTTTTAAAATGACATTTATTCTGGTGTTGTAATTCCAGCTAGGAGAGGCAGAGGTAGATGGATCGCTGTCAGTTTGAGCCCAGCCTAGTCTACAAAGAAAGTCCAGGACAACCAAGGCTACACAGAGAAACTGTGTCTCAAAAAACCAACCAAGAAAAAATAAAAGAAAGAAAGAAAGAAAGAAAGGAAAAAAGAAAAAGAAAGAAAAGAAGAAAGAAAGAAAATTACACTTTTTCAAATATCTGTTAATCCGTTTTGCATTTTTAAGAGCAATATAGGCATTCCAGCAGTTCCATATCCTTACTAACTCTTTTTAATTTTTTTATTTTATCTTTTTTATTTTTTATTATTTACAGTTTATTCACTTTGTACCCCTCTTATGCCCCTCCCTCCTCCCCTCCCATCCCCACCCTCCCTCCCCCTTCTTCTTGCTTGCCCCTCCCAAGTCCACTGATTGGGAGGTCCTCCTCTCCTTCCTTCTGATCTTAGTCTATCAGATCCCATCAGGAATTGCTGCATTGTCATCTTCTGTGGCCTGGTAAGGCTGCTCTCCCCTCAGGGGAAGGTGATCAAAGAACAGGCCAATCAGATTATGTCAGAGGCAGTCCCTCTTCCCATTACTATGGAACCCACTTGGATACTATGCTGTCATGGACTACATCTGTGCATGGGTTCTAGGTTATCTCCATGCATGTTCCTTCTCATATTCCAACCGTGGAGTGGATATTTTAATTATTGAAGTGGTACTGTGGTAATGCCTAGAGGTCACAAGAACACACACACACACACACACACACACACACACACACACCTCCAATTTACTGTCTTTTGGGTAGAAAAATTATGTCTTATGATAAGAAAGTGATGTACAGTCTGTAAACATTATAGTTTTGGACTTTTTAAAATCTTCTCCCTGGGATATTCTTCTATAGTGTGATGCTGTCTTCATGCTGGTCAACTACGGTGAGCCACAACTCCCAGTAGCTATATGATCTTGTGGGAAAACACCTGGCTCTCTATAGTGCACTGTGTTGCCAGGGGTGTTTAGGATACAGATGTTCAGTAAATCATAACAAATATTAAACAATCTTTCATAAAACATGCTTTGCGTGGGACGATTTTTCCCAAATGAAGGATGATGTGAGTGTCCTGAGAACATCAAAGTAGTCTTGGCTAAGCAAGGATTAGCTATAGCAATGCATTTTCTACTGATTTTCCACTTCTGGGGGTTTAGCTAACACAATCTTACCATGTCCAAAGCAACTACATTTGTAATATATGATGATCTAGGAGAGTTAGCGGACTGCCTCACAGAATCCCTTGCACACAGAAAGCAATGGCCAAGAGAAAGAGGCAGCTTGTTTTGCTTAGCCAGTCTTGAGCTCTTTGTTATCAATAAAACATGCTTATGGACAGTCAATATATACTACATAGTTTTGAGTCCTGCTTTAGTATTTAAGGTTATAACACTGGTGCTTTTCAATACTTGAAAAGCATTTTCATTACCATTTACAAATATACAATGACCCATTCAATGGTGTTACTTCTGTGGTGATTGGGCATTTGGATTGTTTCAAGCAATTTACACTTAAACTCAGAGCCATTGTGGTGTAGGGAATCTTGCAAGCCAACTGGAACAGGAAAACAGAGCTGCAGCTTTTTGTGTTTTCATAAAACATTGGATTAAACCAGTATAACTACTCACCCAGGGGAATAGACCTGAAAATTAGATTTTCAAAATAACTTGGGCTTCTTTCAAACCATGGGCTTATTGTCCCACTTGACTGTACTTCCCAGAATGATGCTAGACAGGAAATGGGAGGTGGCTGTAGCCTGCTCAGAACAGCACTCTTGATAGATGCTGTGAACTTCCAGTGCATGAATATTCTAAATTGTCATGATTCCAAGGGAGTACCTTCCCCAGAAATGTCTTATTCATCCCCACAACTTAGACTATTTTATTTGAGCTTTAAAGTAATCTGACTAATAAAAAAAACCTGCCCCTTTTGCAAGGAGGGAAACTGAGGCTCAGGACTTTTTCAACTTACTTTATCAGTTGTGAACAGTATGTGAGGAGTAAAATCTAAGTCTAATCATTGCTAAGATGTACCTTCTTATATTTTAATCTTTTATATATACTTACAGTTGAACAGATAGATGTAGAAATATATGGTCAACAGTATTAACAATACTCTCATATGTACATATAGAGATATAAAATCTAGGATCAAATTGCTTGGCTTGGATGTTGGGTGTCCATGGGTGAAATACGGCCCAATTACATTGGTGCAGTGCAAGCTACGCTTCCTCAAATTCTTTTTTTTTTAAATTTTTTATTTAACTTTTATTAATTACACTTTATTCATTTTGTATCCCCCCCCATAAGCCCCTCCCTCCTCCCTTCCTGGTCCCACCCTCCCCCACCTCCTGCATGCATGCTCCTCCCCAAGTCTACTGATAGGGGAGGTCCTCCTCTCCTTTCTGATCTTAGTCTATCAGTTCTCATCAGAAGTGGCTGCATTGTCAGGGTTCTAGGTTATCTCCATGAATAGTCCTTGGTTGGAGTATGAGTCTCTGGGAAGTTCCCTGTGTTCAAATTTTCTTGTTCTGTTGCTCTCCTTGTGGAGTTCCTGTCAGAGAAGAGTGTTTAACAATTAGGAAAATTTGGTGAAGTATGGCAGAAGGGTGGAGAGGGAGTGAAAGAAAGAGGAAGAGAGTATAAGGCTGGATGGAGAGAGAGAAGAAGGGAAGGGAAGAGATAGACAGAGAGAGAAAGAGAGAGAACTAGAATGTATAAAAGCACAAGAGAGAGATGTCAAAGCGCTTTTTAAAAACAGACTGTGTTTCCTTCCCTTGATAAATACAGTGATCTAAAGGTTGCATTATTCAAACATGGGGTGAGTAATAATAGAGCACTGGCAGGGACTATTAAAAAGGAAAACCAGTTGGAGAGATTTATAAATCTTTACTGCTAAACTTGTTCAACTGACATCTTCTCTTTGAGAAAAACATCTCTAGGGCACATTTGCCTGCTTTGCTGCATGCCACTTTCTTATCTGTTCAGATCAGTGTTGTTAGGAGGTTGTGCTGTCTTCATTATAGAAGTCAATGCGTTATAGAATCATCAGTGGTAGACTTGCAGAATAAATGCAAGGGTATTTATTGTCTTCTGTCTATGGAAACAAATGCTGAATTTTACTTAATAATATGTTCCTCATGTAGCAGAATCTGATTTCACTGGTGGATGTAACCAGAGACCTTTAACCCCAAACTCACTTCAAGTGGTTGTGGACAACAAAGGGCACTCCACTATTGACAAGGGGTTCTTCTGGAATGAATGTAATCCAAAACCCATCACAGAATTTTATTAGAACCAGGGAAAGCAACCAAAAATTTGGTTATGACTCCAAACAATTTCAAGAAAACCCATATTCTTTGGGGATGGTTGTAAGTTTCTGTGGGATACAGATCACATTGTTTTATATTAATTTGCTTTTTATTCTTTGAGAATAGAAGAAACAAGGGAGTTCTAGCCATTATTTTTCCCTTTTCAACATTTAAGGCAAATGAAGTAACATCGTTCTAAGCATAGAAGAATTGTTACTAACATTTGTTACTTTAAATCTGATGAACAACATCCTCATGAAACCTGGCAGTCTTTATAATTTAGTAGGATTTAGTATTAGTTTAACTTATCTTCTTCTTGGCATTCTTCATGTACCCTGTTCTTTGTAAAGGGATAAGACAGTGTCTTGTGAATGTAGGATGAATGAAACATCTTACACTAAGAGTAACAATTTTAAGTGTTTTCAAAATGAAGTATGAATGTAGCCTCTAGGGAAGTTCACAGCTTTTTCAAAATTCAGTGGTGTCTGGGGTTGTAATTATTTTACTGATCAATCAGGCGAGTTGCGTCTTGTTCTTTTCATTTCAAAGATTAAAAACATTATTTTAAGAGACATTTTACAATGCACACATTGAGGGCTTGGCTAGGTGTGGAGTTAGGCTCATCTGGAGGAGACTTATCAGGCTTGGTATTCTTACAGTGCTTCCTTCTCTGAGAACACCTTCTCCAGATCATACCACGCTTAGTACATTCATCTATTCTTTGCTTTCTAGTTATGGGCTTGGTTAAATTTTAAAAGCTTCTTGTTTTAATACTGAATTCCAATTTTGCTTATAACAACATCTCCTTGTATTTTTTTGTTCTAGTACCATATGTGTTTGTGTGTGTATGTATGTGTGTGTGTTCCCATGAGAGGGAAGAAGTCTTTGATGTTCAGAATGTATAGGGACTATCATACTATAGTTTACAGAAACAAGTTGATTTCTACCTCACCACAAATACATCAGTGGTTGTCTTAGAATCTTTCTATTATAGAAACACATATGATGTAATCATAAGGCTTTTACTTTGTCTGCTTGATCAGTTAGATTTGTGACTCTATGGGCCATGCGCCTAATGTACTTAATTTTTATAAAATTGTAAGTAAATTAGATAAGAGTACATGATGAACCTACTGAAGGCTTCTCCTCCTCCTATTCCAGACCCAACCACATAGCTATTCTAATGAGATATATAACAAACCAAGCCACCCAAGCAGATGTTCTTTTACATTAAAAGCATACTTGATAAGTTCCTCCTCCACTCAAGCCATTGTAATAAGCAGAGGGTCACACAAATGAGGGCTTCTGGCAAACATGATTATAAAAATAGTGGCAAGTGCATTGAATGCAGTGAGGAATAATTGGGTGTTATGTGCTTATCTTTAATCGGCTAGACACAGATTGCTAATGGCTTTATGGAGAATATCCAACTTATCTGAAATATAAAAGATGGCTAGGGATTACTTAGGTAATCTGGAATGGGAAGAAAGCTCAGTCTAAATGAAACCATGCCCCAAAACTCAAAGATGGATTACTCAGCAGTACCTCTATGAGACAAACAGAAGTCCAGTGTGGCTGAATCCTAGCGATGAGGCCATGGGGTGGAGTAAAAGGAAATGCTGGAGAGATGGGTCAGGCATCTTGTCATAAAAAGGCAATGGAGGGATTATTGTACTTGCAACTTTGAATTAACAACATGAGACTGAACTTTTGAAAAAGATTCCTTATAGTTCTATAAATCTCAAAGTATGTGCAACTGTAGTACAGTCAGGGCTAGGATAACAAGGCACAACAAAAGAGAATGGAGTCAAGTGCATGGATCTGAAAAAATGTTTAGGGGCTACAATTAGTCAGCTATCAATGCTTGTTCTGCGTGGAAGAAAGACAAATACATGATTGAAGATTAAGTTGGAAATTTAAAATTTTAACAACTGTCAGATGATAACATCATGAATCAGTATGAGAAAGAACAGATTTGGGGTGTGCTGGTCATAACTATGATTCTAACTGACACTTACTGGGTATTTACTATCTACCAATAACTTTTCTGTTTAACAGACAACTACATATTTAACTTACTAATAAGCATTAGAGTTTATATAGTCTTCCCAAAGACATATCGCCTGTTCCTAGAATGACTGAAATGGCAATATAGTTGCTCTAATTCCAGAAAGTCCGAGTTCACCTTTTTCTATATTGGAAGTCTTATTTACAAATTCTGAAGAAGGCAGGAAATACAGAGTTCTAGAGTTCAGAAACAAAATATGAGCAAGAGACATACATTTGGGAGCCATTATATTAGTCATCCCAGGCTGTAAAATTTCAATGGTTTCATAGAGTAAATGCAATTTCTTGCTCAAACTAGCTAATAGAGGTTCCCAAATTTGTCAAATTTTTTTTGGTGGGGTGGGAGCTCCCCTTCACGTGTTGATTCGGGAATTTTGACTCTTCTGACTAATTTCGTTAATTTTGGTAATTCTTGACATCCTTTATTTCCTTCTCTGTCTTCAGGCAGCTGATAGAATGAAAGAAAGGTAGTAGAGGGTTACAGGGGATACGCACGCTCTCCCTAAGTTACAGTGGACAGGACAACTTATGTAGTCCTGGCCACCCACATTAGAGAAAGGGACAGGAAGAAAAAAAGAAGATCTGCACGAAACATATGTAATATCTCCAGCCACAGAGTGAATGAACATAGATTTAGAAATGGGGCCAAGGTCAGAAAATTGACAAGATCTTTATGGTAACGACGATGATTAATAATAGCTAAAACATTTAGAACACTTACAGTAGTCCAAGCTTATGTGCATATATTAATTCCTGCAATCCTTATAAAAGCCCTTTGATGTAATGGTATTATTATGTCTTTTAATATAGACCAAGGAGTAAAGAGCGAGTAAATAACTCTCTTGAGGTCACATAAGCTACTAAGTGGCAGAATAGAAATCTGGATGTAGGACGTCTGCTTCGAGAGTCTGTGAGTTTAACCGATGTCATATGCTACATAATTATTAACTTCAAATGCTTGAAAAATGTCACATTAATATGTAAGTATCTTTGCTATGAGTTCCCAAGGGATAGAATTATAACTAACAAATGGAATGGAAATGATGGCAGTGCTCAGCCCAGAAGAAGAAAATGCTTTCTAAAAGGAGCTGTCTAAAAGGAAGTGAACTGCAGCCCGAGAAAGTGCAATCTTCATCAATGGAGGTACCCAAGCAAACAAAGAGAAAACCCTTGACAAGGATGCCATAGTGGAGATGCAATCATCCAATGAGTGTTTGAAGGGGATAGCCACTATTCTTCTCAAAAACAAACAAACAAAAAAAAAAAAAAAAAAAAAAAAAACAAGGACCAGAAAGTTTTGCAAATGCATATTAGCCAAGATTTCCTGCTGAATGTAAACTTTCTGAATTTGTGACACAAAGTCAGTACTAAAGTCTATGGCCTCCAAGAACTGGGCCTGAAGCTAGGGCAGTGGTTCTCAACCTTCCTAATTCTGTGACACATTAATACAGTTCCTCATCCTGTCATGACCCCCAAGTGTAACGTTATTTTTGTTGCTATTGTGTAACTGCAATTTTTCTAGTTATGAATTGTAATGTGTTTTCCAATGGTTTTGGGAGTGTGACCCACAGGTTGAGAATCACTCTGGGCTAGAAGGAGATGGTTTTGGGAGTGCGACCCACAGGTTGAGAATCACTCTGGGCTAGAAGGAGAAAAATGGGAAGGGGTGCAGCAAAATCGAATCATTCCTCACCCTTGAGTCTCTTCAGTTTACTTAGAAAGGCAATTCCCATGGCTGTGAATAAACTAAGAGCCACCTATAGAATTCTAAACTGGAGATGACCAAATGATTTATACATGGCAGAGGATCTCAAATTTGGCTTAGATGTATTGGCCTTCCTCTCCAGAAGCCTCTGTCTTTCTTTATCAAGGTGTTTTTTTTTTATTTTTTATTTTTCAGGTTTAATACTTTTCTGAATAAATAGGAGAGCTCAATAAACCAACTAAACTTTCTCATCCAGAGCACTGAGGCTGGAGCCTGCAAGTTTGTATTCACAAGTACTGCTCCTTACTCTGCTGCCACTGCTCAGGCGACCATACCCTGGGACCCACTGCTCCAGCAGAGGCTTCTGGTCCAATACCATAAACTTTTGTTTATGTGTCTAGCTTCTCCTTGCTTATCTCTGTTTTACTCTGGTCTAAGCCACCATATGTTCCTTGATAAAGTGTTGCTGAGGAAATGCATTGAAAGAAATATAGCCTTTCTAGAAGTTCAAAGTTGGGGGGCATGGGAATCTTTCAGAAGAGGAACCGAACCCTGTGTTGTCACTTTTCACATGGGTAGAAGAGTGATTTATGCAAAGACGTGTCTATCTTTCCTGAAAAGCAAACACAGACACACCAGTTTTATGAACCCTTGAAAGTGCATCAGGATAGTCTCCTTGTCACTTCTTCCTCTTCTTTCCCTTTCTCTTTTGATGGTCACCGCCACTTCACTGAAGGAAATGTTCTTTCTTGTGTATGGAATGCACTTTGCCTTTTCCTGGAGTCAGTTCCCTTTGGACTGTCTTTGGATGAACTTTGCAGTCTTCACTGAAGGGGGAACCCTTTCCCACTGTTCTCTGAGAGAGCTGCCCCTTTGAAGTCACAGCTGGCTTGACTAAACTCATTTCCTCCCTCCACAATGTGCCTCTGATGCAGTGTTGGCTGAGGCTCCCCCATGCCGGCTCCTGCTATTGAATCAGACCCAAGTGCAATGTTTAATGTGAGTGTTTGGCTTGGCTTGAATTTGGCCAAATCATCTGTACTTCGTTTCATTTGAAAGCCCTACTTTTTTTTCTCCCCTTTTCTCTCTCAAATAGTTCATTCCAGATGTTTTTGATTTGTCTTTCTGTGGTCCACTCCACCCAGTTCCTAAATCAGTAAATCATTTTCATGCTTCTTCTAAAATCTAAGCAAAGAGAAGTGCTCAATTAGAGAGAGCAACTGATTTTATTGGTTTCTCAGGACTTCAGTGTGGCTCTTTTCTTCAGGAACTACCTTTTCAAGGTCGAAGGAAAAGGTGATTGAGATCATGCAGATTCCAACTCCTTACCCTTTAGGAGAGGAGAGTAGATATGATAAAGATATGTACATAATATGAACATTCAAGATAATTTCCTGGTTCAAGGTTTGATAGTGATGTTCTTGTTTGAACGCTTTCTGTGATTCAAGTGCACATGGACACACCCATTTTATGAACTTCTATAGATCCTTATATGACAGAGATACTAACTGATCAAGAACTTTTCTTCTCTACTCTCTTTTTTTACCACTTTGATCATGATGATGGAAGCAAGGATAAACAGAGCCAAGATGCGGAAAAGGGTCGCCTTATTGTCATTATGAGAAATAAAAGCCTTAGGGGAAAGTCTTATATCTGGTAGACTAGAGAACTTAGAAATTAAGCACATACTCAGTGTTTCTCTGGGTTTAAGAGTTTGCAAAGAGAATCTTGATACAACTAGATGCTAAGGTGAAAATAAAAATGGAGAAAAATGTTTTAAGGTGCTGGGGAGATGGCTCAGCAGTTTAGGCACTGGCTGCTCTTGCAGAGGTCTTAGGTTCAATGCCCAGCACCCACATGATAGTTTACAACTTTCTGTAACTAGAATTCTATGTACATGACTTCTTATGACCTTCATAGGCACCTGACATGCATGTGGCACGCACACACACACACACACACACACACACACACACACACACACACATTGCACAAAGGCGAAACACCCATACACACAAACTAACTAAATAAGTTAACTAACTAAATAAGATTTCTTTAAATAATTTTAAGAACTTTTGCTGTGTTGTGAATGTAATTTCTCTGCGACAAATTTTCAAATGACTTCACTGAAGACCTACACTCCTTAAGACGTTCATGGGTTCTCTTTTGAACTTGATGTTGAAATGAGGCTTAGTGTTTAGAGGACACCAAGAAAACTTTATGTTACTTATTTTATTTCATCCTATTATTCATTTATTTATTGCATGGCCAGATTACCATGTTTGTAGCAGCTTTATTCATAATAGCCAGAACCTGGAAACAACCCAGATCTCCCTCAGTTGAGGAATGGATACAGAAATTGTGGTACTTTTACACAATGGAATACTACTCAGCAATTAAAAATGAGGAAATCATGAAATTTGCAGGCAAATGGTGGGACCTAGAAACGATCATCCTGAGTGCGGTACACAAAAGCAGAAAGACAACATGGTATATACTCACTTATATAGTCCTATAAAATAGGTTAAATATACTGAAATCTATCCACCTAAAGAAGATAAACAAGAAAGAGGACCCGGGGCACTATGATCAATCCTCACTTAGAAAGACAAATGGGATGGACATTGGATGTAGGAGCAAACAAGTAACAGGACAGGAGCCTAACACAGAGGGCCTCTGAAAGACTCTACCTAGCAGTGTATCAAAACAGATATTAAGACTCATAACCAAACCTCTGGCAGAATGCAGGGAACCAAAAAAAAAGGGGGGGGGGAGTTAATACGACCTGGAGAGGACAGGAGTTCCACAAGGACCAAATATATCTGGGCACAGGGGTCTTTTATGAGACTGTTTCTCCAAACAAAGACGATGTATGGATGCAGCCTAGAGCCCCTGCACAGATGTAGCCCTTGGTAGCTCAATATCCAAGTGGGTACCCTAATAAGGGGAACAGGGACTGTTTCTGACATGAACTCGATGGCGGGCTCTTTGACACCCTTCTCCCCAGGAGAAGCAGCCTTGCTAGGCCACAGAGGAGGACATTGCAGCCAGTCCTAAAGACACCTGATAAACCAGTAGCAGATGGAAGGGGAGGAGGTTCTCCCTTATCAGTGGACTTGGAAAGGGGCAGGGAGGAGATGAGGGTGGGAAGGTGGGATAGGGAGGAAAAGAGGGAGTGGGATACAGCAGGGATACAAAGTTAACAAACTGTAACTAATATTAAAAAATATAAAATAAAATTAGGCAAATAGCTTTGAGGGATGTACAGATGCTTAGCTATCTAGCTAGTTAGCTAACTTCATTTTGAACATCAGATCTGATATTATTCTTTGATATCTGAGATCAGTTACCCAGGACACTTCTGAAAAAATTGTTGGGAGATTCTATTCCAGACATGATTATCTATAACATGATTATAACCACATCTGAACATTTTTTTATTTTAAAAACTGTTAACTTGAAATATTCAGGGAGTATACAATTCAACCTGGGTAAGTATAAGTTAATACTCTAATTTTTATTATTCTACAATAAGATTTCTTTTCCCAAACTTCTCACTAGGTGGGGTAACTTAGATGTTGAGGATAATGCAGTCCTGTAAACCTATACTTCCCCTCTTGTTCCTTCTCTTTCTTTCCCTCTACTATTTTATCTGCTCATCTATGGTTTTTTTTTTTCATTTTTTTAATTTTTTATTTAACTTTTATTAATTACACTTTATTCATTTTGTATCCCCCCATAAGCCCCTCCCTCCTCCGCTCCCGGTCCCCCCCCCACTTTCTGCATACATGCCCCTCCAAAAGTCCACTGATAGGGGAGGTTCTCCTCTCCTTCTTTCTGATCTTAGTCTATCAATACTCATCAGAAGTGGCTGCATTTTCAGGGTTCTAGGTTATCTCCATGAATAGTCCTTGGTTGGAGTATGAGTCTCTGGAAAGTTCCCTGTGTCCAAATTTTCTTGTTCTGTTGCTCTCCTTGTGGAGTTCCTGTCCTATCCAGCTCTTACTATTTCCCACTTTTTTTTTCTTAACATTTCTTTTTTTTTATTTTTTTAAATTATTCTCATTAGTTACATTTTGTTAATTCTGTATCCCAGCTGTATTCCTCATTCCCTCCCCAATCACACCCTCCCTCCCTCATCTCCTCCCTGCCCCTTTCTAAGTCCACTGATAGGGAAGGACCTCCTCCCCTTTCATATGACTCCGTTTTGTCAGGTATTTTCAGGACTGGCTGCAAAGTCCTCCTCTGTGGTCTAAGAGGACTGCTCCTCCCTTGGGAGGTGGGGAGGTCAAAGAACCAGTCATTGAGTTCCTGTTAGAAATAGTCCTTGTTCCCCTTACTATGGGAAACCAATTGATTACTGAGCTATCAAGGGTCACATCCGAACAGAGGTTCTAGGTCATCTATGGTTTTAAGTCTTTATGATCAAATTCAGAAGTGAAAACATTGGCATTTGGCATGTTTTCAGCTTGCTACTTGAACTTGGCTAATGGATTCTGCTAACTCTTGCTATGATGGACATTTACTTCACACTTTGAAGCATCTCTAATTGTGAATCCATGGACATGTCTTTTGTTTATTACAGACCTGACCAACACTCAGCTCATATTTGGAAGTTCATGCAACATGCAGTGTATATATTCTTTGGCTCTCTGGTAGAAACTCCTTTTGTCATGACCCATAATTGAATATTTAATATTTCCCATAAAGCTTTGTATTAGAAAATTGCAGCTCATGTCAAAGGGAGGGCAGTGTATTATTATTCCCCTCCCTAACTTGCCATTTCAGGCAATTTTGCCTTGCTCCTCCACTCATAGCTTTCATGCTTATGTTGCTCTCTAAGTCAGTATGTTTCCCTAATCAGGAATCTTCATTTCTTCACATTATTTTTAGTCAAGGAGACTCTCTTTAAGCTTAAGATAAAATGTGTGTAGGTCAGGGAAGCCTGACAGTGCAGTCTAGCCCTTTTTAAATAAATAATGGTCAGAAAAATATTCTTTTCTCTATTCTGTTGGCACCCTTTTGTTGTCTTTGTGGCTTCAATATTCATGTGGTTCTTAGACTTAGTCTTAAACCTCTACAGGTGGCATAGTATTATATCTTAATTTTTATCTTAGTGCTTCAGTTAAGACTTCCAAGTTGACACCTATTGTATTAACAAATGTCACCATTTTCCTATAGTGTTTTTTGAAAACTTTAATGATAATAATGTTTTCATTGTCCTACTTGACCCACCTAATATGACAATTATTTAAGACTGGACCCGTAAGAAAAATTTGTAATTAAAGTGGCTGTCTTAGGTTTTTCCTTAGTTAAGATGTACCTGTAGAAACATGGTATGGTCAGTTTTCCTGATTGGCTCTTTGACATTAGGTGAAACAGAATATCAAAGGACACTTTTTCACTTCTATAAATAACTGGACTGTTTTTGGTAAGAAAGACCCAGATGAATCAATGGTATTGCTAGGGTTGTTTTTGATGGTGATGCATGATTAGAAATTGGTTAAAGAATATAATGGCAATGCAGTTTATTTATTATTTATTTTATATTATTTATTATTATTACTACTATTTATTATAATTTATAATTATAATCTGTATCCTGGCTGTAGCCCCCTCCCTCATCTCCTCCTGGTCCCACCCTCCCTCCTTGTTACCCTTTATGTCTTTTCTTTAGTCCACTGATAGGGGAGGTCTTCCTACCCTACTATCTAACCCTACCTTATCAGATCTCATCAGGACTGCCTGGATCCTCCTTCTCTGTGGCCTAGTAAGGCCACCCCCATGGGGGGGTGATCAAAGAGCAGGCAACTGAGTTCATGCCAGACACTGAGAATGAGATGCTCATGGGCTACATCTGACTAGGGGGTGTAGGTCCTCTCCATGCATTGTTCTTAATTGAGTCATCAGTCTCTACAGGAACCCTTGGGCCCAGATTTTTGGCTCTGTTGGTCTACTTGTGGAGCTCCTGTTGCCTCCAGCTCTTTCTATCTTCCCCTTCTCCATAAGATTCCCTGCACTTTGCCCAAAGTCTGGCTATGAGTATGAGCACTTACTTCAATGCCCTGCTAGGTAGAGTCCTTCAGAGGCCCTCAGTAGTAGGCTCCTTTCCTGTTCGCTGCTTTCTCCCAACTTCTGATGTCTATCCTGTTTGCCCTTCTGAATGAGGATTAAGCATCTTCCCTAGGGTTTTCCTTGTTTAACCCCTTTAGGACTATAGATTTTAGTATGTTTATCTTATATTATATGGCTAATATCCACTTATAAGTGAGTATACACCATGTGTTTCTTTCTGCTTCTGGGTTACTTCACTCAGGAAGATCTTTTCTAGTTCCATCCATTTGCCTGCAAATTTAATGATTCCCTTGCTTTGCTGAGTAGTATTTCATCTTGTAAATGTACCTCAAATTTCTGTATCCATTCTTCAATTGACAGACATCTAGGTTGCTTCCAGATTCTGGCTATTACAAGCAATGCAGCTATGAACATGGTTGAGCAAATGTCCTTGTTGATTGGTGGAGCATCTTTCAGATATATTCCCAGGAGTGGTATAGCTAGATTTTGAGGTAGCACTATTACCAATTTTTTTGAGAAAGTGCCATTTATTGGTTGCTAAATTCAGTCTGTTGCTGTTGGTGTTTTGTTCAGGAAGTTGTCTCCTATGTCAATGAGTTCAAGGCTCTTTCCAACTTTTCCTTTTAACAGGTTTAGTGAGTCTGGTTTTATGTTGAGGTCTTTGATCCACTTGGACTTTAGTTTTGTGCAGGGTGATAAATATGAATCTATTTGCATATCTCTACATGTATCCATCCAGTTAGAACAGAACTATTTGTTGAAGATGTTATCTTTTTTCCATTGTATAGTTTGGGCTTCTTCATAAAAAAATCAAGTGTCCATAAGTGAATGGATTTATTTCTGGATCTTTGATTTGATTCCACTGATCCACCAGTCTGTTTCTATGTCAGTACCACGAAGTTTTTATTAATGTTGCTTTATAGTACAACTTGAGATCAGGAATGGAAATACTTCCAGAAGATCTTTATTGTACAGGTTTGTTTTAGCTCTTCTAAGATTTTTTTTTCATATGAAATTGAGAATTGTTCTTTCAAGGTCTGTAAATAATTGTGTTGGTATTTTGATGGGAATTACATTGAATCTGTAGACTGCTTTTCATAAGATGGCCATTTTTACTATGTTAATCTTGCGAAGCCATGAGCAAGGGAGATCTTTCCATCTTCTGATATCTTCTTTTATTTCTTTCTTCAGAGAATTGAAGGTTTTTATTCATACAAGTCTTTCACTTACTTTTTTAGAGTCATACCAAGGTACTTTATGGTTTTTTGATTGTTTTTTGTTTTGTTTCGTTTTGTTTTGTTTTTTGTTGTTGTTTTTGGTGTAGCTATTGTGAAAGGTGTTGTTTTTCTAATTTCTTTTTCAGTCTGTCTTTTATTTAAGGGAGGGCTTGTTTCTACTTAATCTTTAAAAAATTTGAACATGCATACAATTGATCTTGATCGTATCCATTCTTTACATCCATACTCCAACTCATTCCACAGACTCCTCAGGTTTCTACAAGACTCCCCAACAAAGCTAAATCTCTTATATACTCATATTTTACTGCTTATCTATCTATCTATCTATCTATCTATCTATCTATCTATCTATCTAT
>NW_026596079.1:13381734-13423358 GCF_907164565.1 Psammomys obesus
TATCTATCTATCTATCTATCTATCTATCTATCTATCTATCTATCTATCTATCTATCATCTATCTATCTTCTTATCTATATTACTGTGTCCAATTAGTCCTGACCATATGCACATAGGGTATCTACTGAAAAACTGACAACTTACAAGTGGTCAAAGTCATAACTAAAGAGAATCTTCCTTCCCATGAGGCCATGGGATAAGCTTCCAGCAGCTCGTCACTTAGTGGTGGGACCTCCATAGCTTCTTTTCTACTGATGCTGGATCTTTACCTTTACATGGGTCCTTTAGTTTTTATTCTGTAGTCTATAGCTTCTCAATAGTTTTGCAAACACTTAAGCAAAGCTGGCATTTTAAGATTCAGCAATTGCTAAGTCTCACACAAGACAGTCACCCATTAAAGGGAAATGAGGGGTGGCCACTACTTATGGAGGCCTCAGGGAAGTTTTGGAAGAAAGAGAGGAACTTAGCTGAGCCTTAGAAAATTATTAAGCATTCATGAGACAGAAAGGAAAGGATGAAAGATTATCTCAGGTAGAGCAAGGAAGAATTATTGAACATCTTCCCTTCCCTGTGGGCTTGTTAAAGCCAAGAAAAGGACAAAAAAAATCAACTCTGGCAATACTTAGTAAAAATTAAAATGAATTTTCTTTTTAAGATAAGTGCCCTAGGAAAAACTTCACATACCCTCATAGAAACATCAGCATTTTCTTAATAGCATAGTCTGTAGTAGTGAAAAATAGTAAAGGAAACACACACCATCAGGTATTTGCCATATGCCGTTTCTCAGGATGATACATACCATCTGCTATGACGCTCTTCTAACACATCTTCTATCAGCCAGAGGAAACTTGCTGGATTCTTGAAACATTTGTTTTCTATGCACACAGAAAATCCGTCAAGAATAGTTCACTTAATTACTAATAAAAGTATATATTGTGACATGTTAACCCCAAACCAAATGAGCCTTTCTTGAATTGACTTCACCCACCCGTGACAGATATTTTAACTATTCAGAAGACCCTGAGGAAGGAGTATGAAACATGTCTCAGGTGAGTCATGAAACTGAGACACACTTACTTGTTACCCATCCCAATCATAAGGCACATTTTTTTTTTGGTGTGATGAAAAGAGCCCCCTTTTCATCATTTCTGAGAGAAACAGAAGTTTTTATTACATGTGGCTCCTCTTTTTCCTCCCTAGACTAATAGTGTAACTCTTGAACTTCTGCTTATGTTACTTATGTTTCTTAAAAGGTTTGTGAACATCACAATTCACCCACATCACCATGGTTATGCCATATTGTAAACTAGGCACTGAAAACTGAAATCAGACTTTAGAATAGTATGTGGTTCTCATTTAGACAGAAAAGGTATCGTGAGCCTAGTATTTAACAGCTGAGGGAGTATAGGGGGAGAAGAGGGAGGCAGGGTGAGACTCGGGGATACAAAGTGAATAATTTGTAATAAATAATAAATCAATTAAAAAAGAAAAAAGGTAGCAAGCTGTCTTCTAGTGTTCATCGTGAGTAGCCATCTGCAAATGCAGGAGATAATGAGGCTCTCCTCTGGCTGGGGACCAGAAGGTAAATTCTCAATAACAGACTGTGAGACCGTGGAGCCTGATCATGTAACCTCAGGTCTGGCTGGGTTAGCAGCCTAGTACAGTGTATCAGAGAATCATTAGAAATCTAGTAATGCTGGCAATCATTAGAAATTTAGTAATGTTAATACATCAATTGCTTGTATCTTAGACTTGCAATAACAGCATATTTTTTTTTCCAAAAATGATACTTGTAGGACAACTGGAGAGGCTCTGTATGAAGGTGTTTAGAATATTTGACTGGTACAGACTGAGAGTGCAAAAGAGTACTTGGAAGTAATCCTGTTATATTCCAAGGTCAGGAGGTATGAAGTTTTGAAGATGTGGGAAGAAGGAGCGGGGGATATAGTGTAAAAACTCATAATTAGTTACCTAAGCATACATGGATGTCTTCCCAGATATTTCAGTCTAGATATAAGATATCGTAAATCCAAATGGACCTAACAGATAAGGCACGTGACCAAGGCTTGTGGTATGACGATATAGGCTCTAGCTGGCATTACCAACTAAACATTTTTTGAAGTTTTGGAGAGGGGTTTTATAGTGATTTTGGATTTTACCTGATAATTCTACTGAACTTTTGAATAGCTTTGCACCCACCCATCTTTCTCCTACCCCCACCTTGTACACCTACACATACTCATTTCTAAATGAACATCATCTTTCCTATTAAGGGTGGTTTAAAGACTTCAAAGCCAAGTGCTCAAGGCTCAGCCAGATTTCCCAGCCACCTAGCACTGAGAGTTTCAGTCACATGTACTGAAAGAGGAATATCTTTTAGCATTTCTGTGTTCCCATTGCAGCCTTGGAGAGGAACCCAGGGGAAGTCATTATAGTAATTCAGAACTGCCTACTAAGTTTTACTTTCATCCTAGTGGTGGGTAGACTTGGTTATTCTGCTGAACACATCTGCCCTGAATTTGCATGTGTAATGAAAATGATTCTTTCTGAAATGTTTTTGTTAAATTGTATTTAAATTTTTATTTTGGAATTTTCTGTTGTGGTCAGGATACACGCTTTTCTAATAGGAACTCCCTTATGAAAAAAAATATGGATAATCCATAGTGGGTGGTTGTTAAGGGAAAGAGAGGCAGACTATAAACACCACTGTATATATAATTTCAGCAATTTCCAGCTGTTGGTAGGAAAAGGATGATTATCATCAAAACAGAATGTTCACCAAGGTGTAGGTAGTAACAAATTCTCCCTGTGAAATAAATGGGTTTTAGATACTTACATTCCATATTCTATATTATATATAGACTATGTTATCTATCCCAGAGGGATCTTTTCAGTTTCTTTCTAATTCCATACCTCCACAATCTATCCCTGTAAATCAAGGAACAGGAACTGTGACTTCTCAGTCACCACAATTTGTTTTAGTTCTTGGATTTCATATAATTGAATTATACAATGTGTATTCTTTTGTGGTTAGCTTTGTTTTTTTCACTCATTCATTGCTTTCTCTGTAAAATTGAAGGTGATGTCGCTTACAGAAGACATCCTCATTTGTTGTTACATAGTGTTCCATGTTATGATTATTCTGCAACTTAACAATACTATTATATATTGGACACTGGATTTTTGTAGCATTTAGCTATTTTGATTACAACTCTTTTAATTATCTTTTTTCCCTTTTTTATTTTTTTTATTAATTACACTTTATTCACTTTGTATCCCCCTATAAACCCCTTCCTCCTCCCCTGCCGATCCACCCTCCCTCCCCCTTCTTCATGCATGCCCCTCCCCAAGTCCACTGATAGGGGAGGTCCTCCTCTCCTTCCTTCTGATCTTAGTCTACCAGATCTCATCAGGAGTGGCTGCGTTGTCATCTTCTGTGGCCTGGTAAGGCTGCTCCCCCCTCAGGGAGAGGTGATCAAAGAGCAGGCCAATCAGATCATGTAAGAGGCAGTTCCTGTTCCCATTACTATGTAACCCACTTGGACACTAAACTGCCATGGGCTACATTTGTGCAGGGGTTCTAGGTTATCTCCATGCATGGTACTTGGTTGGAGTATGATCTGGGAAGACCCCTGTGTTCCAATTTTCTGGTTCTGTTGCTTTCCTTGTGGAGTTCCTGTCTCCTCCAGATCTTACTATTTCCCACTTCTTACATAAGATTCCATGCACATTGCCCAATAATTGGCCATAAGTCTCAGCGTCTGCTTTGATAGTCTGCAGGGCAGAGCCTTTCAGAGGCCCTCTGTGGCAGGTTCCTAGCTTGTTTCCTGCTTTCTTCTTCTTCTTATGTCCTTCCTCTTTGCCTTTTGGGATGGGGATTGAACATTTTAGTCAGTGTCCTTTCTCTTGATTAATTCTTTCTGCAGTGGAAGTATCGTAGCCAATGAGGTTTAATTATCTTCTTATATGTTGATTGGAGCTCAAGAAAAGAGAAAGCCCTGGTTGCTGTATAAGATGGCTGTCTTTGAATGTTCAGTGCTAGATAGAGATGCTATTTGCAGCTTTCCTTATGTTCCTAGAGGAGATTCTTCAAGTCCTTAGTGTTTTGGAGCGAAGTCTTGCAATCCTCCATACTAACTGAACTTTTGGGAAACAGTTCTTGGCATAGTAAAATCTGAATCCTTGACCATACACCACCAAGTGCTGTACAATTTGAGCTATCCACCATGAGCTGAGTAATAGCTGTTCCACAAAACTGGAGAGCTTGGTGCACACAGCTGCTGCTGTCATGAGACAGACATACAACAGACGTGACAGGACATAATCAAGCCCTAAAAACACAAGTAAGCTACACAAAGAACCAGTTCTGATATCCATGGTATCTATGCAGGTCATGCTGACGTCTCTTTCCCAGCCTGAAACTCTCGTGTTTCTGGAGCTCCTTAGAATTAGTTGATAAAGAAAGAGAAGATTAAGTCTTACAAATAGTTCTCTGTGGTAAGCTGTTGACACCTGTAAGCAGACAGTTGTTCCACTCTGGGACATCCCTAAAGAATATGATGATAATAAATTGTCTTAGCATTCAGAAATTCATGGGATTACACTTGGTGGTTTACTTTGGTTAAAAGGTTATGTAAACAGATAGATGATTATTTATTGAGCCAGTGGTTTAGCTGGATGGTCATGGGTGTTAGAAAGTAACATTATTAGCAGATGATGGTACATAGCTCCCAGGAAGAGGCATGGACTCCCATTTCCCACAGATGACCTTGTTATGGCCACTGCTGAGTGCTCTGTCTCTTATCATCAGAGACTGCTCAGTCCCTGCAACGTCACCATTCCCTATGGCAGTCAACTAACTGGCTTATGACAGTTTGATCATCTTGGACTGCTTTAACTGTGGAAAGGGAAATATTTTATTCTTACTGAGATAGATGTGTTCTGTGGATATAGACTTGCTTTTTTATGCAAGGTGCTTTTGTCCAAATTATTATTAGTGAAATTGTGTAATGTCGTATTTGTTTACAGTGGAATTTCACACAGCATTAATTCTGATCAAGGAACTCATTCCACAGTTAAAGATCTGTGGCAAAAGGCTCTTCCTGATAGTATCTGTCAACTTTTCTATGTTCTATCATAACCTGAAGCAGTTACTGTGATGAAGTATATGAATGACTTTTTGAAGACTCTGTTATAGCACCAGTGAGGAAGTAATATTTTGTAGGTCTAAGACAAGATTTTTCCAGAATGTTGAAAATTCTCAGATCAATATATCAGATGCTACTTTTTTTCATTGTTGCAGTTACAAAATACCTTACAAATAGGAACTTAAAGGAAATATAATATATTTGGGTTCATGGCTTAGGATAGTATAATCCATTATGGCAAGGAAAGTAAGACAAAGTTCATGCTAGCAGCAGTTTACAATGGGGACTCCTCACATCTCAGATCAGAAAGCAGAGATCAGTGTATGCTGGCATTCCTTGTTACATTTTCATTTAGCTAGACACAAAACCATGAGAGAATACTATTCACGTGATGATGAATCTTCCTTCCTCAGTTGAACTTTTCTGGGATAACCCCCAGCCTCAGATATATAAAAATGTGTAGCATAAGTTATTTCAAATTTAGATAAAGTGTCAATGAAGATTAGCCATCCCAGGTCCTCCCTTCATCAATTTGTCACTCAAAAAATATCACTTTAAAAAATCACAACTTTCCCACCAGCCATGGAGGAGGGTTACCCTTTCTCCACAACCTCTCCAGCATGTGTTGTCTCTTGAGTTTTTTATCTTAGCCATTCTGATGGGTATAAGGTGAAATCTGAGGGTCGTTTTGATTTGCATTTCCCTGATGGCTAATGAGGTTCAGCATTTCTTTAAGTGTTTCTCTGCCATTTGATATTCCTCTATTGAGAATTCTCTGTTTAGCTCTGTACTCCATTTTTTAACTGGATTACTTGATTTTTTGCTGTTTAACTTCTTTAGTTCTTTATATATACTGGATATTAGTCATCTGTCAGATATAGGGTTGGTGAAGATCCTTTCCCAATCTGTAGGCTGTCGTTTTGTTCTGACGACAGTGTCCTATGCTTTACAGAAGCTTTTCAGTTTCATGAGGTCCCATTTATTGATTGTTGCTCTTAGAGCCTGTGCTGTTGGTGTTCTGTTCAGGAAGTTGTCTCCTGTGCCAATGAGTTCAAGGCTCTTCCCCACTTTTTCTTCTAAGTGGTTTAGTGTGTCTGGTTTTATATTGAGGTCTTTGATCCACTTGGACTTTAGTTTTGTGCAGGGTGATAAGTATGAATCTATTTGCATTTTTCTACAACCACTCTGGAAAACAATCTGGTGCTTTTTCAGACAACTAGGAATAGTGTTTCCTCAAGATCCAGCCATACCACTCCTAGGCATATACCCAAAGGTTCTCAAGTACACAGTAAGGACATTTTCTCAACCATGTTTGTAGCAGCCTTATTTGTAATAACCAGAAGCTGGAAACAGCCCAGATGCCCCTCAGTGGAGGAATGGATGCACAAATTGTGGTATATCTACACAATGGAATATTACTCAGCCAAAAAACAAAAAACAAAAAACAAAAAAAAAAAAACAAAAAAAAAACAAGGAAATCATGAAATTTGCAGGTAAATGTTGGGATCTGGAAAAGATCATCCTTAGTGAGCTATCCTAGAAGCAGAAAGATGCACACGGTATATACTCACTCATATAGACATATAATATAGGATAAACCTACTAAAATCTGTACACCTAAGGAAACTAATCAAGAGAGAGGACTCTTGCTAAAATGCTCAATTCCTATCCAGAAAGGCAAAGAGGATGGACATCAGAAGAAGGAGAAAGGAGGGAACAAACAAGTCAGGAGCCTGACACAGAGGACCTCTGAAAAGCTTTGCTCTGCAGACTATCAATGCAGATGCTGAGATTTTTGGGCAACCTTTGGGCAGAGTGCAGGGAATCTTAGGAAAGAAGTGAGAAACAGTAAGATCTGGAGAGGACAGGAACTCCACAAGGAGAGCAACAGAACCAAAAAATCTGAGCACAGGGGTCTTTCCTGAGACTGATACTCCAACCAAGGACTATGCATGAGATAACCTAAGACCCCTGCACAGATGTAGCCCATGGCAGTTCAGTATCCAAGTGGGTTCCATTGCAATAGGAACAGAAACTGTCTCTGACATGAACTGATTGACCTGCTCTTTAATTACCTAAGACCCCTGCACAGATGTAGCCCATGGCAGTTCAGTATCCAAGTGGGTTCCATTGCAATAGGAACAGAAACTGTCTCTGACATGAACTGATTGACCTGCTCTTTAATTACCTCCCCCTGAGGGGGAAACAGCATTACCAGGCCACAGAATAAGACAATGCAGCCACTCCTGATGAGACCTAATTGACTAGTATCAGAAGGAAGGAAAAGAAGTCCTCCCCTATTAGTGGACTTGGGGAGGGGCATGTATGCAGAGGGCGGAGGAAGGGAGGAATTGGGATGCGAGGAGGGAGGGAACCACGGGGGGGGGGGATACAAAGTGAATATAGTGTAATTAATAAAGAATTTTTTAAAAAGATATGCAATAATCCAATAAAAATCACAACTTTCAACCATGGTTCTCAAAGGTTCTTTGCCATCTCAATTCATACTGCGTGACATCAATGTGAAAGAGTCAAAAAGTCTTCCACACTGTCAATGCAATTGCAATTCAAAAGTCCAAAGTCTCCTCTGAGGCTAAAGACAATTTTTTTTTCAATTTATAGAAGTATTTAATTGAGGTTTTGTTTACATTTTCAGAGGGTTAGTACAGTATCATCCTAGTGGGGAGTTAACAGCACACAGGCAGGTGCTAGACAAATTCTTAACTCTATCGCCCTAATAAAAGTTACATATTTCCAATATACAGTGGCACATAGTGAACATTTCAATTCCAAAAGAGAGGAAATGAAAGATAATGAGAGTGAAGAACAATGAGGTCAAGGTGAGACTCAAAGCAAGTAGTGTAAACACCAAATTTACAAGTCCATGTTCAGCACATGGAACTTGAAATAACTCTGATGGGCCTTATTGGCTTGGCTAGTACCACCCCTCTGCTTTTCCTCACTTTAGAACATGAAGCTTCTCTCTTGGATTGGTTTCTCTCAAAGGATGTCTCACAGCTTTGGCATTGTATTACAAGAATCCTAAAGTCTTCATTGAGGTGTAGCCTTCATCTTCACTGCTTCATATAATGCTCTCTAAGAGGTCCCTTTCAAGAAATCTGACCCTGCCACATAGTATGTGGTCTCAGCATCTTTAAGAAACCTTGGTTCAAATGGTAACTCTTGTAGTTTTATGCCTTAAAACAACTATCTTGTACATGTTATTACTGTCAGCTCAAAATTCAGTATGTCTCCTTATTACCATCTCTGTGGCCATCTTATTACCATCTCTTGATACCTTGTTGGCCAAGCCCATGAAAATATATCCTCAGGAAGTCTAAAAAATATTATTTTATAGTTTTGAAATTAGATTATAATTACAACATCTCTTCATTCTCTTTCCTTTCTACAAACCCATATATCCTCCTTACCCCCTTCCAATTAATGGTCTCTTTAAAATATTAAATCATTGTTTACACACACACACACACACACACACACACACACACACACACGCCTATCTATCTATCATCTATCTATCTATCTATCTATCTATCTATCTATCTACCTACCTATTTATCTATGAATCTATCTTTTATCCACATATGAATCTATCTATCTATCTATCTATCTATCTATCTATCTATCTATCTATCTTTCCTCCTAGATACAGGAAAACAACTTTCCAGGTCTATATTATTGTTAAGTGTGTATATGTTTCCAGGGCTGACCATTTGATACTGGATAACGGTTTTTGTATTCTTCCCTGGGGAAGACAGTTTTCCCAGATCTCAGCCTTCCTTACTTGCCTGGAATTCTTGTGTAGGGTTGAGGCCATCATGTCTTCCTCCATCTATTTTAACATATCTATTGTTGTCTTCATTCAGCTAAAGTTTAGTGAGTCCTGTTGGTCAGATTTTATGGATATAGCTTCTGATAATACTAGGAGACACAATCTAACAGCAAACTCCCTGATCTTCTGATTCTTACAATCTTTCTGCCCTCTCTTCCATAATGTTTCCTAAATATTAGGTACAAAAATAATTTGTAGATGTATCTCTTGGTAGCTGTTTTTGTGTAGGATACTACTTCAGTAGTGTTGCCAATTCAGACTCTTTCCTTTCTTATTTCTTTTTTTAAATTTAATTTTATTTTATTAATTACACTTTATTCACTTTGTATCTTCCCATAAGCCCCTCCCTCCTTTCCTTACAAGTGTACTTTCATTGTTAGCAACTCTAGCCTTTGCTTGGTGAGGTTTTGCCCTTGGGCATATTTCCTATTGTTGTAGTGCAAAGCCCAAGTTGCTTCAGTTATTGGATTTTCATTCTAAATCTCAGTAGAGGCAGTAGCAATAACAATGCTACAGGCTAAGCATTATGTAGTCTTGAAAATCCCTCTGCCAAATGACTTGATCCATTACTTTTAAACTTAACTTTTCAGGACTCAGGAATAACATAACATGTGTGTCCTATACATGAAATCCTGATAATAGTATTTCCTGGTGAAACCTTAAAGCTAGACTTCCATTGTTTGAATTTTTCCTCAGGATTTAGATTCCCCCAATTTTCACAGAATGACCAATTAAACTCTGCTTCTAGCATTCAAGGACTGCTATATTCTCCAGGTACAAACTTTTCCAAATTCTCCCTACCAAACCAGCTCCAAAGACCTATGAACACATGGTCAGGTAGTCAAAGCAATGGCTCTACTTCTTGGCTCTGAGTTTCTGTACTAATTACTTTTCTCATTTATAAAATGACAGACAGAAAATAAATTAAGGGAACATAAATTTATTTTAGGTAATGGCTTAAGACGGTGCAGTCCATTTCAACAAAGACATGATTGAAGGAGTGTCAGAGGCATGTCAGAAGGAATGACAGAGTTTATGGCAACTGGGCATTCACACATTTGGAAAGACCAAGAAGAAGTGATCAGGGAAACCTAGCAGTACTTTCCTCCCTTTTCATTCACCACATGATCCCAGCCCACAGGATGGTTCCATCTGAATTCAGTTAAAGCTCTCTGGAACTATGTGCACTAATATTCCTAAGGACCTCCCTTATCCGTGGACTTGGAGAGAGGCATAGATGGAGATGAGGGAGGGAGGGTGAGATTGGGAGGGAAGGAGGAAAGGGGCCACAGCTGGACTACAAAGTGAATAAATTATAATTAATATAAAAATAAAAATTTAATTTAAAAAGTTACTTCAGGAAAAAAAAAAGAATATGCATGAGTTCAAATTTAGCCAAGATGAAGAGTTACATTACAATAAGTATCGAACAAAGGTGCTGCTCATTCCAAATCTAGTACAGAATGGCTCAAAAATCAAGAGTGGACATAGATAATAGGGCTGACACTACTTCCCTCAGGGACCCAATAAAGAAAGAGTTTGCTTTGTATTCCTATGCCCTCATACCATGCTGACCATGGAGAAGATACTGTCAGCTATTTTTACTGTGTCTTTTTTTTTATCAGCTAAGAGAGAAGTTGCTCCAAAACCTGTTGTGAGTACCCTAACTGAAAATGAGGGAAGAGGAATGACACTCCCCCATGGAAGTGAGGAAGGTATATCGGAGTACAGAACATCACAGGCAATGTATTTTGTTATGACCACACCATGTGTTCCAGATTCATGGAAACTCAAAACATTTCTCCCATGGCCAAGACCATCTATGAACTCAGGCTTGAATTAGTCTGCTAGGTAAAACACAGTGGCCAACTGAGTGACTCCTTCAAGGAAGGAGGAGAAGTGAGAGGAGAAACAGGAAGAGAGGAAGAAGAAAGAGAAAAATAGAAAGAGGACGGAAGAAGGGAGAGAGAGAAAGAGGGAGAAAAGGAGGTAACCATTGTGTTTATAGCACATAAGTCTATAGTGCTCTTTCAGGCTTTCTTTTGTTAGGATAATGTGGGGCAGGTTTTGTCTTTAGACAAAATAATTCTTTGGGGAGGACACTTTCCCTCTTTCCTTTGATCTTACTCTTTGTTTACTGCCTTCAGGCAAAGATGTAAACAGCCTACAAATATGAAGATATGGTGAAGATGTCAAGTGAAATAGTGGAGGTTGCCTAAAAGTAGCCTGATATCTTAATAGTTAATTCTACGCTAAAAAGAGCTAGTGTTACTGTTCTCAGACCTGTTGTAGAAAAGTAACAAACTACTAATGGAGATTAGTGAATAGACTATATAGTTCAACCTAAAGGTTACTTATTTCTAAAAGTTTAAAGTATAGAATATTAAATATGGTATCCAGTTAGAGTGTTTACTCTTTAGGGGTAAAAGCATATTTAATTATTTAGCTTCCAAAATTATATTACAAATACTAACGAGAAGCTGAGCACAGATGGGCAGGGGGACTGCTGTGAATTTGAGGTCAGCCTAAGTTTCAAATGAAGAATTCTGCACCTCTCCCACTAACTCTGTCTCCTACCTGGTGTTGGTGTGTTGGAAGGGATTGGGGTGGAGTAGCGAGAAAAAGAATAAACTGTCATGAATTCATGGCTGTCTTGTTACGAAAAAAACATTAGTTAACCTTTCATTAGGAATCAGGTTCTCTATTACTGTGATAATGTAAATCATTATCTCATTAATTATTCACATATGTTCTAATGTACAGCTTGATGCGCTTGTGTTGTGAATATGTGCATGAGGCAGTCCCTACTAGTTTTTCCAAATAGCTGGTAGGATCAGCACTATGAAATGCAGTCAGCTGAAAGCATTAGGAAGCATCTCACTATTATATTGGGCTTTGGGGGTATATTTTAATTATTTGGTTCTGTGCCTGATTTAAGTGGGGATTTGGCATCTACCTGCTTCTAGATCAATACAAGCAAGGAAGATAGATAATTCAAAGTCCCTACAGGAAAAGCTACAGAAAACATTTGGTAATGTGGACTCAGGCATGGCTCTCTTTGTCTTTGGCTCCCTGCCTTGTCATCTGGCAGAGATGGAGAGTGGAGGAGATGATCTCTCAAGGCAACTGCCAGGACTAATGTTTGATGTGTTTATCATTTTCATCTGTTAGTGTGACTGTTTCACAAGAGGATACCAAGGACCTGGCTGATCGATATTTAGCTCCCATGGCAGCTCAGTGTGCAAGTAGGTTTCCTAGTAAGGAGAACAGGGGCTGTCTCTGTCAGGAACTGATTCGCCTGCTCTTTGATCACCTCCCCCTGATGGGGGAGCAGCCTTATCAGGCCACAGAAGAAAACAATACAGCCATTCCTGATGAGATCTGACAGGCTAGGGTCAGATAGAAGGGGAGGAGGACCTGCCCTATCAATGGACTGGGAGAAGGGCAAGGGAGGAGAAGAGTGAGGGGGGGGGGGGATTGGAAGGGGATGAGGGGAAAGGCTACACCTGGATACGAAGTGAATAAATTATAATTAATAATAAATAAATAAAATTTAGAAAAGAAAACATCTGCTGATTATTCTCTGCTTTGTCACCCAAGTGTTTATGCAAAGGTCAAGGCAATAAGAAAGTCAATTAATTCTGCATAATTCATGTTTCAAATGTTACTAGAAAGGGCTTCTGTGTCACCTGTGAGTTAGAGCTAAGGATTCAAGCCCAAATCTTTGTCTATTATGCAGATGTTTATCTAGAAAATTTGATCCATGTGAGTCAGGAATGTGTCCAGAGCTTGGCAAATCTGAGAAACAAGTGGATGCTCTTGAAAATATGTTTTTACCCGAAATAGGATTATATCACTTTCTCCTTCCATTTTTTCTCTTTAGCTCCTTCTAGCTCCCCCTTCTAACCTCTTTCATGTACCCCTAATTTCAAATTAATAGGTTATTTCCTTTGATTATTATTTACAAACACTCAAAAATGTACATATTTATTTATTTATATATATATAAATATAATTATATATATTTATATATACATGTATTTATATGTATGTAAATATTCACACAGGCACATCTTGCTGAGTCTGTTTTTATTATCTGAGTATATACAGTTTCAGGGCTGATCCCTGTCCACTGGATGGCCAGTAAGGGAGCTCATCCTTAGCGAAGGCTGATTATCTTTCTGCCAGCAGCAGTCTTAGTTCGTCCCTGCTGCTGAAGACACCTCACACCTAGGACCTAGGACCTCACATCTAAGACCTAGGAGTTGGGTAATTAGAGCTGGATCTGACCTGAAAGGCCTCTTTCCTGTAGTCCAGTTTTCATGTTTCTAGAAAATACTATGTAAGCTGCCAAGAAAGTGAAGCAATTAACATTTCTACCCGGCTGCAACACCAGCATGGCAAGATATGGATAATGGCACAATAAGAGGCGCTCACATCTTGGTGGCAAGCAACAGCTGTCTAACTGGACATAAGGCCACTCAACAGGAAGAAAATTATACCTGGCCTGCTTCCTAGGGCTAGTGAGCTCATGAGCCTTAGAAAAGAATATACTTTTGACACTTCCTTACTACATAAATTTTACCCTTATGCACACAAGTAAGTGTAGCTACAACCCCTCATGAATGAAGCCTCTCTTTATGGCAAATGGAGACCACCACAGAAAGCCACAACTGGACACAATGCAGAGATCAAAGGCTCATGGGGTGCTGTGCCCCAAAAGACATGTCTACATTACAGATCTTGCATCTGTGGCTCAGGAAACGTAGCAGAAAAGGAGCCAGAAAGTTGTAAAAGCAGCACTACGAGGAAATCTGCTGTGAAATGGTCTATTCTATAAATAGCTACATAAATAAGACTTGGACAATGATAGTATCAATGGACATGTTAATATTGAAGGTGGAAATTTTTGTGGGAACTCACCTCAGTAGACAGTTACGGTAAAAAAAAATTATTCTCTAAGAATCATAATATATAATTAAATAGGCTACCATAGAAGCTAATACATTTTCAAAAAGTTATGGTGAACAGATACTGAGTGCTTGTTATTCAATAAATTAACTAATTATATCCACTAGCTTGTGCCAGGAAATATTACATGTAAGGATTATGAATATATATATATATATATATATATATATATATATATATATATATATAGTCTTACATATGGCCAAACTGAAACTTGTAGCCACTTTCAAAATATCCTTTAAAAATATTTGATTAGTGGATTGGTTGAAAATTTCTACAGATAAAATGTCTTATGTTTGAAACAAGCAATTCATTACAAGTTATAGATTGAAAAATATTTCTGCCTATTTAAAACTTTAGAAATACAGTTTTTAAGCTAATCATTCATTGTGGCCATATTTAAGAGTGATTTCAATTATTAGATACCCTGTTAAAGACTCAAATCTTTACCAATAAATCTCTTATTAGCTATTTGGCTTCAAAACTGTAGCTGATTTAACTAACACTAAATAGAGCTCAGTCTGCTGGCCTCTTATCAATGGTGATTCCAGAGCTGCATGCTATGGTTTCTATTTTCATTCAGTTAGGATGTCACAGAGTGAAGAAAAAAAGGTTGTAGGCATGGATATAGAGAGAAAGATGAAGAAGGGGTATAGAGATGGGGGAGGGAAAGAGAGGAAAGAGGGAGAGGAAGAAAGGGGAGAGAGGGAGAAAGTGGAAGAGAGGGGGAAGAGAAAGAAAAGAAAAGAAAAGAAAAGAAAGAAAAGAAAAGAAAGAAACAAAGAAACAAAGAAAGATAAAAAAAAGTAGAGAAAGTTTCTCATAAGTTTCCATTTTGCTCCCTGTGTGAGATTAACGGGAAAGAATGGAGTGTCACAGTTCCAGTTAGGTCCAGTTTTATTTTTATGTGTTGGCCCTTGAGTGTTTTATGTGTTGTTGCTTGCATGCATGCATGTGCGCATGTACATGTGTGCGTATGTGTGTGTGTGCATGTAGGTATGCAGGTGTGTGTTCCTAAGTGTTTACGTGCATGTGGAGGTCAGAGGCTAGCTTTGGGTATTGTTGTTCCTCAGGATATGTTCACTCGCATTTTCAGACAGGGTCTTCCAGGGGCCTGGGGCTTCTAGTTCTGACTTGTGCAATGATCTACCTGACTGTGCCTCTCTGGTGCTGGAGTCACAGGTGCACCTCACAAGGGTGCAGCTTGTTTGACTTTTCACACACATTCTGGGGATCAGACTCCGGCTCCCATGGCTATGTAGCGAATACTGTAACATCTGAGATATTTGCCAGTTTCTATTTAATTCTCAGTTCATTTCAGTTTCCTGGTTCCAAGAAGATTCCTGATTTGTTCACTTCCACCTCGCCTCGTGTTGGAAGGTGGTCTTGTGATTCACCAAAGAGGACACAAAAGCCAAATAATTGCAAGTTACCATGGTAAATGTGGTGACAACATCTGCATGGCATGTAGATAAGGTGAGGCCAAAGACAAATCGAGAAGTCCCCAGGAATTTCTAGACCTGGACTGGGTTTAGAAGGACATCTAACAATAACCAATGTCTCAAGACCTCCAAGCAGGCTGTTTGATTGATGCTGTTTTTTTTTTTTTATTTTTATTTATTTTTTTTTCAAGAAGCTCATCTCTTGCTATGATTTTATAGATTGTGCTGTGTAGAAGCAAAGCCAGTCATGGAATTCTAAAAGGAAGTCATTTGCTACTTTTCTCTAGAGAATCTATTGATTACTGTTAAAGGGAAGCCGTATTCTCCCACTAGTCTTGTAACAGCTCTTTTCTCTGGTGTGCTGTTAAAGCTCAGGGTAGGATTCACTTGGAATCCTTTGGCTCATAATAACTGTAATTAGGCAACCTGAGAATGTGTTCTCTTTCCTTACTTACTGGATTTGAGGTAGGACTTGATGTGCTCCAAATACTATAAAAAAAAGGAAAGTGTGGTTTTAGGAAATAAAATGTCCTTGTGCCAGTACCCTGAGCCTATCTTTCCAAATCAGCCAATAAAGTATTTACTGAGCATTTGACACAAATCCTGTGCAAAGCTCCTCTCGCTCCAAACTCACATTACCTCCTCTCTCACTAGACGAACTTCCTTTCACTTGGTTCCTTGAGGCAGATATCCAGGACTTGATTCTCCCTTATTCTTACCTGCTGGCTGTGTTTTGGCAAGTAGTGTTGCTCAGCTGGTTCTGATACCCATCTGCTTAGTTAATGCCAAACCACCTTGCATAGCTAGCCCCTGCATAACATGCATTACTGAAATAATTTCCTTTTTATTGTAGTTATTTTAAATGTATAGAAAATTATAGTATAATATAGAAATCATTTTGATAATCTTGATTCGCGATAGCAAACAGCCACAATTTTACACAGGTTTCAGATATAAAAACAAGACAAAACACAATTGAAATTCTATTTAAAATCTCTATTTGATTTTTTTTTTCTATTTTATTCTTCACAAGAGACAAGATGTGTGCATGTGTTGTACAGTCTTCTAATTTATGCCTTAAAAGTACTTACATGCTGGGCTTGGTAGAGCATGCCTGTAGTACCAGCAGTCAGAGAGGTAGAGACAGGCAGATCTCTGAGGTCAAGGATAGCCTGGTCTAAAAGTGAGTCCAGGGCAGCAAAGGCTACACAGAACAACCCTGTCTCAAAACCCCCAAAATACATATTATACATCTATTTATAACACATTATATATTGAATATTAAGAAATAGAAATATAAAATTCTGTATACAATATTTTATAATTATAATTTTATCTTTACAATTTTAATTTTATGAAGTAGTTCTTCACAGTGTATCACTATGGCTAATTCTCATCTACTTCCCTTGTTTTTCTGAAAATTCTAGTCCAATAAATCTGATTCTTCCCTCTAAAATTATTTTATTTAATTGCTCATATCAGCAGGTATATGTAGTAACAACAAATTGCCAGCCCATATCCCTGTAGGAAGCAACTTTGCCAAGTACAATATGAAAGTGGTATGGAGTCATTTGTTTACAATTAATTTTACAAGTTTATCAATAAATGTATCTAACAAAGAATCTTTTGTCATATCTGCATTCTCTAGATTCTGTCCCAATTTCCTAAATTATTAATAAATTTTGCATGCATAGATACTCACTCTGCTATAAAGTTCTATAAGGTTCTATGAATTTTGACAAATATGTGAAATTTATGTATCCAGCACTGTTATGGCATATGAAGTAGACTCCCATTTCTATAAAAGTTCCTTGTGCTTTACTTATTTAGCATGTATCTGGCAACAACTGTCCTTTTGGTTAGTAGTTATAGTTTGCCTTTCTGAAAAAATGTTATATAATGAAAGCATATCGAATATAGTCCTTTGAGTCTCAGCATCTGCCTTGATACCCAATCCCTGCAGGGTAGAGCCTTTCAGAGGCCCTCTGTGGTAGGCTCCTGTCCTGTTCCCTGTTTTCTCCCTCCTCCTACTGTCTCAGACAGGAACTGATTGGCCTGCTCTTTGATCACCTCCCCCTGAGGGGGGGAGAAGCCTTACCAGGCCACAGAAGAAGACAATGCAGCCACTCCTGATGAGACCTAACAGACTTGGATCAGAGGGAAGGGGAGGAGAACATCCCTTATAAGTGGACTGGGAGAGAGACATGGGTGGGGAAGAGGGAGGGTGGGATTGGGAGGGGAGGAGGGAGGTAGGTACAGGGGAGCACAACGTGAATAAACTGTAATTTATAAAAATAAAAACAATTAAAAATAAAAAGAATATAGTCCTTTTTTTCCATTGTATGGTTTTGGATTCTTTCTCAAAAATTAAGTTTCCATAGGTGTGTAGGTTTATATCTGGGTCTTTGATTCAATTCTATTGCTCGACCAGTTTGCTTCTATGCCAGTACCATACCATTTTTATTACTTTACTCTATAGTATGACTTGAGATCAGGGATTGAAATAATTCCTAATGATCTGTTATTTTACAGGATTGTTTTAACTTTCCTGGATTTTTAATTTTCCCATATGAAGTTGAGAATTGTTCTTCCAAGGTCTGTAATTGTGTTGATATTTTGATGGGAATTGCGTTGAATCTGTAGACTGTTTTTGGTAGGAGGTCCACTTTTACTATGTTAATCCTTCAGATTCATGAACATGGGAGATCTTTCTATCTACAGATATCTTCTTCAATTACTTTCTCTAGAGAGTTGAAGGTTTTTTTTTTGTTTTGTTTTGTTTTGTTTTGTTTTGTTTTTCATACAAGTATTTCACTTGTTTGGTTAGAGTTACACCAAGATAATTTATGTTATTTGTGGCTATTGTGAAGGGTGTTGTTTCCATAATTTCTTTCTCAGTTTGTTTGTCTTTTTTATACAGGAGGACTACTGTTTGTTTGTTTGTTTTTGTTTTTGTCTTTTTTCTTTTAGTTAGTTTTGTATCCAGCTACTTTGCTGAAAGTGTTTATCAGTTGTAGGAGTTCCCTGGTTGAATTTTTGGGTTCACTCATGTATACTACCATATCATCATCAGTGCATACAGTCCTTGAAAAAACAATTCTCAAATTTATATGGAAAAACAAAAACACTCAGAATAGATAAAACAATCCTGTACAATAAAAGATCTTCTGGAGGTATCTCCATCCCTGATCTCAAGTTGTACTATAAAGCAAAGTAATAAAAAAAATTGCATCGTTCTGGCATGGAAACAGACTGGTGGATTAATAGAATTGAACCAAAGACCCAGATTTAAACCCACACATGTACAGATAGCTGATTTTTTACCAAGAAACCAAAATCATACAATAGAAAAAAAGATAGCATCTTCAACAAATGGTGCTGGTCTAAGTGGATGTCTACAAGTAGAAAAATGAAAAAAGATCCATATTTATCACCTTATACAAAACTCAAGTCCAAATGAATCAAAGGCCTCAACATAAAACCATACACACTAAACCTGTTAGAAGAAAAAGTGGGGAAGAGCCTTGAACATGTTAGCACAAAAGACAACTTCCTGAACATAACTCCAACAGCTCAGGATCTAAGATCAATCAACAATCAATAAATGGGAACTCTGATAGGGGAGATCCTCCTCCTCTAACATCTGACCCTAGCCTAACAGGTATCATCAGGACTGTCTGAATCCTCTTTCTTTGTGACCTAGTAAGGCCACCTCCCCAGGGGGAGGTAAGCAAAGAGCAGGCAACTGAGTTCATGCCAGTGGCTGCCTCTGCTCCCCTTTCTAGGGAACCCACGTTGAGACTGAGTTGCTCCTGGGCTACATCTGAGCAGGGGGTCTAGGTTCACTCCATGCATAGTCCTTGGTTGATTCATCAGGCTCCCTTGGGTCCAAATTTTTTGGCTCTGTTGGTGTCCTTGTGGAGAACCTGTCCCTTCTAGGTCTTTCTACTTCCAATTCTTCCTTATGATTCTGTGCACTCTGTTCAAAGTTAGGGAAGATTCCACCTCACAGTCATCAGAATGGCTAAGATCAAAAACTCAAGTGACAACATATGCTGGAGAGGATGTGGAGAAAGGGGAACCCTCCTCCATTGCTGGTGGGAATGTAAACTTGTATAGCCATTTTGGAAATCAACCTGGTGCTCTCTCAGAAGATTGGGAATAAGCTACCTCAAGACCCAGATATAGCACTCCTGGGCACACACGTGAAAGATGCTCCATCATACATTTGCTCACCTGTTTTCATAGCAGCTTTATTCATAATAGGCAGAATCTGGAATTAACTTAGATGTCCCTCAACTGAAGAACAGATACAGAAATTGTGGTACGTTTGCACGATGGAATACTATTCAGCAATTAAAAAGAAGGAAATCATGAAATTTGCAGGAAATAGGTGGGAACTAGAAAAGATCATCCTGAGTGAGGTAACCCGGGAGCATAAAGATGTGCATGGTATATACTTACTTACAAGGATATATTAGCCATGTGTTATAGGATAAACATACTAAAATCTATAGACCAAAAGAAGCTAAACAAAAGGGAAGGCTGTAGGGAAGATGTTTAATTCTCATTAAGAATGGAAATCAGAATAGACATCAGAAACAGTGGAAGAGAAGGAACAGGATGGGAGCCTACCACCGATGTCCTTTGAAAGACTCTACCCAACAGGGGATCGAAGCAAATGCAGAGACTCACAACCAAACTTCAGGCAGAGTGCACAATCTTGTGGAAAAAGTGGGAGGTAGAAAGACCTGGAGGAGACAGGAGCTTCACAAGGAGACCAACAGAGCCAAAGACTCTGGACCCAGGGAGGACTGCAGAAACTGAACCATCAACCAGAGACCATGCACGGAGAGGGCCTAGACCTCCTTCTCAGATGTAGCCCACAAGCAGCTCAGTTTCCATGTGGGTCCTCTAGTAAGGGGTACAGGAAGAGTCTCTGACATGAACTTGGTTGCCTGCTCTTTGATCCCTTTTCCCTGGTGGGGTGACCTAACCAGCCCACAGTGGAAGAGGATCCAGGCAGTCCTGACAGGCTTGTTAGGCTAGGGTCAGATGGTAAGGGAGGAGACTTTCTATCACTGAACTAAAGAAGATGGATAAGGGAAAAGAGAAGGGAACATAGGACGAGAGGGATAAGGGAGGGGGCTAAAATTGGGATACAAATTGAAAAAAATTGTAAAATAATAATAATATATAGTCCTTTAAAGATTTCTGTTACTTGGTAAGATAACCTAGAACCCCTGCACAGATGTAGCCCATGGCAGTTTAGTGTCCAACTGGCCTCCATAGTAATGGGAAGAGGGACTGCCTCTGACATAATCTGATTGGCCTCTTATGTAAGATGTGGGAAATAGTAAGAGCTGGAGAGGACAGGAACCCCACAAGGAGAGCAACAGAACCAGAAAATTTGAATACAGGGAACTTCCCAGAGACTCATACTCCAACCAAGGACTATTCATGGAGATAACCTAGAACCCCTGCACAGAAGTAGCCCATGGCAGTTTAGTGCCCAAGTGGGTTCCATAGTAATGTGGACAGGAACTGTCTCTGACATGAACTGATTGGCCTGCCCTTTGATCACCTCCTCCTGAGGGGGAGCAGCCTCACCAGGACACAGAGCAAGACAATGCAGCCACTCCTGAAGAGATCTGATAGACTAGCATCAGAAGGAAGGAGAGGAGGACCTCCCCTATCAGTGGACTTGGAGAGGGGCATGCGTGAAGAAACGGAAGGGAGGGTGGGACCAGAAGGGTAGGAGGGAGGAGCTTATGGGGGGTACAAAGTGAATAAAGTATAATTAATACAATAAAATTAAATTAAAAAAAAAACCTTTGTAATAAAAGGCAAAAAAGATTTTTTTGTTTTATTCCCCAGGGTGAGAACTAATGCATTTGAAAATTTTTTTCTGATGTCATGGCCATAAGATTAATGCTGATGTAATCCAATGTGTTATCTGTCTGCTGTGTCTCCTTGTGTTTCTAATAAGTCAATAGAGCCACACTTCTCTAATTGAAATCTAGTGCTGATGGAGTCTTTCTATGGAAATGAAAGGTTGCTGCCAGAATCTGTTGGGAGTTAAATTAATTCTCCAGGAGTGAGCCTGTCTTAATTACTCCCCTTAGCAACGGTGGATTTGCTTTTGCTGACGTTGGGCTCACTGGGAGAGCTTAACATGCCATTTGGCCAATATTTTTGTGAACTACCTTGAATTCACTTAATTTCTTTATGAGACTTTTTTAAATGTGAAACTGTTATTTCTTATGCTCAACTTTTATTTGTGACGTGTTCTTACATTTAATGAAAAAGGATAATTTTCAGTCACATATTAAACTATTTCTACCCAATATTTGTCACCCCCATATATTACATATAGTTTCATCCTTGATATTCAATAGCAATTGTATTCAGAGAGTTTCCTGAGAGCAACCAAGTGTAAACCTTTTCAGTAACCACTCTGTTACTCTTATCCAATTATTGTAACAACAACAACTGGACAGATAATTTACAGTTCACATCTCACTCAAACGTTGTCCTGGCCACAAAATAAATGTTTCCTTTTTCTGTACATGTCGTTTGGAGTAGATGTTGCCAATATTTGTTCTGCATATATTTTAAAAAACAAAATTGTGCAAGTAAAAATCAATCTGTCCAGTTTCACACTGCAAATGAATTTCAAAATGATGATGTAGTCCAATTCCAGAGCCAGGCCGCCACACAAAATAAAGGTTGCCTAATTAACATATAGGCATCAGGTATATAATTTTAGTATACAAACATGCCAAATATTGTAGAGGAAATACAAACAGTAAAAAAAAAAAAGTTTATAAGTTGAAATCCAGCTTAAATGGGTATTTTATTTAAGTTATGCATTTTCTGTTTTTGTTTTGAGGATGCTAATAGCCTTTCTAAAACCTGTTTTGTTTTTTGAGAAATCTATGCAGATTTTTATCATGCTCCCACACTCATGCAAACCTCTCTCTTTCTCTCTCTATCTCTCTGTCTCTCTGTCTCTCTGTATGTCTGTCTGTCTCCTCTCTCTCTCTCTCTCTCTCTCTCTCTGTGTTTTGAGACAGGGTTTCTCTGTGTAACCTTGGTTGTCCTGTACTTGCTTTGAAGACCAGATTGGCCTAGAACTCACAATGATCTGCCTGACTCTGCCTCCCCAAGGACTGGGACGAAAATGGGTGTGCCCCACCGTGTCCTGCTGCACACCTATCCCTTAAGCAGTGTTTATTTTGGTTGCATACATGAACAGACGAAGAACCTTGATCTCCACCGGAGAAACACCAATTAGAATAATGAATAGTGCTGATGAGCAACAGAGTCATTCCTTTCATTCCATCCTCAAGAATGTTAATTATCTGGTTAACTCAGATTCCAGGTTAGGGGTCTTCATAGGAACTGCCTTTAAAGATTTTAAAAATATCATTCAAAGACCTTATAGCATTTGTTCTGGAGAGATTTATTGTTGTATTTATCCACATTAAATCTTTTTTTTTTAGCCTTTTTCTTTTAAAATTTTTTATATTAATTACAGTTTATTCACTTTTTATCCCTCACACTCATTCCCTTCCAATCTCTTCCTCCCTTCCTCATATCTTCCCATGCCCCTCTCCAAGTCCACTGATAGGGGAAGTCCTCCTTCCCTTCCATCTGACCCTAGCCTAACAGGTCTCATCAGGACTGGCTGCATTGTTTTCTTCTGTGGCCTGGTGAGGCTGCTCCCCCATCAGGGAGCCAGCCAGCTAAGTTCATGTCAGAGACAGCTCCTGCTTCCCTTACTAGGGTACCCACTTGGAGATTGTACAGGGGTTCTAGGTTATCTCCATACATAGTCAATGTTTGGAGTCTCAGAAAAGACCCCTAGGCCCAGATTTCTTGGTTCTGTTGCTCTCCTTGTGGAGTTCCTGTCCCTGCCAGGTCTTTCTATTTCCCCCTTCTTTCATAAGATTCCCTGCACTCTGCCTAAAGTTTGGCTATGAGTCTCATCATCTGCTTTGATACCCTGCTGGGTACACACATTAAATCTTAGTAGTTCATATTGGGATGCATTTGGAACAGCAAGTATGTCATTCAGGAGGATCATCTTTTATTCAATACACGCACAAATATATATGCACGTTGAAAAATTTTTATAAACACTTGGAAGTTATGGTCTGCAGTTGGCTTAATTATGTCACCAAAAGGTTGTTTGCTTGACCACCATGTGGTGTTATAGAGCTGTAGGTACTTTTAGGAGAAAATAGTTAACGAAAGTGGTTAGGTCATTGGGAGATTTGTCCAGAGAAGGAATTAATATATTTCTGCATGGCCAGAGTTAGCTTCCATGGGAGTAGTTTATCAATAATGAAACGAGTATTTATTCCTGGTCTTCTGAGAGCATGTCTTATTTCCTCTCTCACCACTTTCTCTCTCTTTCTGTCTCTGTTCCTACCTGACCTATTGCCATCTTTCATGTTCTAATGTAGCCAGGGGCCTTCACCTGCATCCAGTAGATACTGGAGGCATTATATTGACTCTCCAAGAACTCATTTCATTTAAATGTACCCATGGAGCATCAATACTGGTGCAACAGTAGAAACTTGGCTAATACAGACTTGTTATAGAAACTGTTAAAGTAGTTAAGTACTAAGAATGTCATGGCTAGAATGAGGTGCTGCTTAATAAAGATTTTGGTTCTGTATTTGATACTTTTATTCATTTGTAGACTTTGTTTTATAGAGAGTAATACATCAACTATGTTATTAGGATTTTTGACTCTTTAGAAAAGGCTTTCTTTACATCTTAATTATATTTTCTATAAAGAGTGAAATAATGAAATGGAGGGTTTCTTTCCTGATGCTTCCCTTTTCCTTCATCAGCTTTAGTTCCTGGACTATAGAGGCACTGATTGCAATGCTTCATTACTAACTCTTATGGTAACTATTTTGATGACATTCTGGAAGCCATCCTTATATTGTTCATGTTTCTAGTTAAACACTTTAATTGTATACTCACCTTACACTGGTTGTTTTCAGCAGAAAGTTGAGCCACTTTTCTTCTTTAGGAAAATGGGAATGGTATACAATAATGTCATCATTCTGTGGTATTCAGCAGAGAACTGAACAATAGAAGGAACCTAAACGCTTTCATCAGAGCAGAACGAATAAGGCTAAGGAACCAAGATGTTTCCTTGGCAACCAGGTAATATTGGTTTGTGCATGTAGTACTGCAACATTCATTGTAGAAGGAGTCATAATACAAAGAATACAGGAAATCTGTAGAAAACGGAGAAGCCATGGAAACAAACTCTTTCTTGAAGTTCCTAGAAAATATGTAGTCCAACAAATAACTTGATTTTAAATTTCAGACCGCTAGAAAGGTGCAAGAAGAAGATGTATGTTAAGACACAAAGTTTCAGAAGCCCTGGGCATAGTGCAGGGAATCTTATGAAAGAAGGAGAGATGGAAAGACCTGGAGGGGACAGGAGCTTCACAAGGAGAGCAACAGAACCAAAGTATCTGGGCCCACGTGTCTTTTCTGAGACTGATACTCCAACCAAGTAGCATGCATGGAGATAACCTAGAACCCCTGTATAATCTCCAAGTGGGTACCCTAGTAAGGGGAACACAGGCTGTCTCTGACATGAACTCAGTGGCTGGCTCTTTAAGCATTTCCTCTTAAGGAGAGGCAGCTTAACAAGCCACAGAGTAAGACAGTGCGGCCAGTCCTGATGAGACCTGATAGGCTAGGGTGAGATGAAAAGGGAAGGGGACCCTCCTATCAGTGGACTGGGGGAAGGCAGTGGAGTAGAAGAGTGAGGGAAGGCAGGATTGGGAGTGGATGAGGGAGGGGTCTACATCTGGGATACAAAATGAATAAACTGTAAAAAAAAAAAAATTAAAATTCTGGGAAAAAAATGACACAAACTTTATGGTAACTTGTTACAGAAAAAAACAGAAGCTGATATACCATCCAGTGAGATCATATGAAATGATGCTCTGTAGAATCTTCACATGCCTTAAAGAAGACTTAGAAGTTCCTTCTTTACTCTCTGTAGCATAAAGCTCTTCTTATCCTTACTGGAGTCAGTTCTATTCACAATGAACACCATCTTTGCATCCTTAGCCCTTTTCCTGTTGCTTAATATATGAGCATAAGTCAGCACTTTCTGTGACTGGCTTCTCAGATAGCTTGGGGAATAGATAGGGATCTAGAATGATATAGTCATTAATAAATTACAGCACCAGTAACATCTTTGAACAACACAAGCCTGAGTTCCTGATTGGCCATGTGACATTTGGAAAGTGTCTAGATTCTTTTCAACTTTGATTTCTGTATCACACTATATTAATTACTGACCATGGTACTGGTTAAAATTAAGGACATATGGAAACAGCTTAATCTTCCTTAGGAATCTAAAATGGAAACATGATGGAGTCTTGCTGTACTGTGAAATTGAGTAATTTTACTCACAATTGTATCTGCTCATTGTCATAATAGTTATTTTGGGACAATCACTCAAGAGGTGCTCAATGAAAGTTGAATATTTGCCAGCAAAGGTAACAACCACTGCCCTGAGGACACACAGTGAGTGGCTGGGTATACCTTTACTTTTTCTTCATTTTGGTTTTGTTGGAGTTACAGTTGAATGTCTGAAAAAGTAAACTTAATAACATGGCTTGGTGTAGAGTATGTAGGCAGTCAAGTATGCTTCCACCTCAGGGATCAGCTACAAAAACCCAATGGCGCTGTTGTAACATCACCCATCTGGCTTTCATATTTCTGCAGTGCCAGTACATCAAAAACATGGAAGACTGAAAATTCAGGACTTCTTGTGCTACCTTTCCTAATATCATGTGTTATGCTAAGTCTCTTATTATCTCTGAAAATGAGCGCTGTGACTCAATGTTGAAATGTGGAGAGGAAACAAACAAACAAAAACAAACAAACAAACAAAAAAACACAGAACACGAGGAAGCAAAAACTCTTCCAATACCCTTCAGAAGAGGGAGATCTATGTTGGAAAGAGGAGACATGGCATAGGGAAAACACAGACAAATGCTTGGATTTTACTTGTGACGCTGTTTATGAAGAGCTGGGCTCTTCCTGATGTGGACATTTTTACTTTTGCTTGCTTGCTATAACACCACTGTTTCTTGCCAAAGCACTTTCTGCTCACCCTTCAGTGATCAGCCTTCCCTTGTCAGAAACATTGAGGTTAGGAGTCATTAGTTACTCTTCTATTGCTGTGATAAAACATCATGACCAAGGCAACTCATAGATTAAAGGGTTTATTTGGCTTACAGTTCCAGAGGATTACAGTCATCGATGGTAGAGTAGAGGTAGATGCTGAGAGCAGAAGCTGAAGGCTCACCTCCTGAAAGCCAAATAGGAAGCAGAAAAATCACACTGGGAATGGCATGAGGCTTTGAAATCTCAAAACCATCTCCCAGTGACATATCTTCTCTAATATAGCCAGGCCTCCTAAACCTTCCAAACAGCACCATCAAATAGGGACCAAGTATTCAAATACCCAAGACTATACTGAGCATCTCATTCAAATCACTCTCCAATGTCATCAGCAGGTCTGTGCTCTCCTGTCCTTTCGCAAGGATCTTGAACAGCTTAGAGAAAGGACTTTTCTTGCCATCTTCACTGTTCAGTGGCCAAAGTTACAAATTCAAACATGCCTAGTAGAGTAAATATTTTGGAAATATATGTAATATCAGGAATATAAGTACTCATAGCTTGAAATTATAACAACAGGAATTTAGGCAGTGACTAGTGGAGTTATGTTGCCAGGACCTGAGTGGAATGAAACAGTAATAGCAGACTATCAACTTACCTTGTTATAAATGACAATTATTCATTTGTTAAGTAACAACTTAAAGCCCCATCTATCAGTTATGACCTGTTTTGTCCCTTCATACATTCTTTCCTGCATTCAGCACATAAACGCCTGTTTAGTGTGTGCTAACATTGGGTCTGTATTGGTAAATGATACAGTCTTGTTCCCTCCATAAGAGGCTCATAGGCTAGAAAGATTCAACAAATAGTACAAATATGAAAATGTTCAAATGTAAAATTGTGAATTGGAATGTTTTTGAGGAAGCAAGAGAAAAAGTGTAAGAGTAAACAGTACAGAAAAATGACTGGCTTAGATTTAGAATGTGTAGGATTCAAAGTCAAGTTCTGGTTTCTATCAGAAAGTCAAACTCTCAGAGTCTTAATTCAATTTTCAGTGACATGGAGGAACCATCACTGCCTATTTCACAGGGTTGTTATCCTGCTAAATTATCTGTTTTAGTAAACACCAAAGGATGCTGAGATGATCTTGATATTATTATCTTTTATAGTAACTATACATTTTTCCGATGTTACAGAGATGATATGCACATTTATGTAGTGAGAATATAGCTTGCACGTTTGTACTTAAAGGGATTGCATAAATGGTTTATGAAGAAGACATTTGTGGGGTAAGGAGTCAAAGAAAATACTGTTGCCACACAAATGATGTTTAATGTAATGACTTCATGTCATGTGCATGGTGAGATGTACACAATAAGGTGAAGCTTCAGAACCTATTTATATTAATATGGCATAGATATGAGGACTCTTTGGGCGTTAACCTCCATTATTGCTACCAGAGTCTTAAATTAAGGATGTCTTTCCAAGGGAAAAAGTATAGCCTCAGGTGTGTTTACCGGCTGGTTCAAGAAAGCCAAGTGGCCTAGCTGGGTTCTAAATGTGTGTTTGTGACTATAAAGCTCATGATTTAAATGCTATCTAGGAAGCATTCCTTCAGAAAATCCAAAATTGCTAGTAATGTAGATATTATATAAATGTATAGACTATCTTTCATACTCTTACCATTGGGCAGAAAATTTTAAGTATTTTGTGTAATTTAACTCCTTTGGTCCTTATCAAACTTTATGAGCGGCACAATTGTTATTTAATGGGAAAGAAAACATAGGTGAGAGACACAGAGATACTTATCTATCATAACATGACTAGTAAATAATGCTAATGAGCTCCACACATTTGTCATCTGTCCCTGGGGTCCTTCATTGTACATTGGAAGAACAAGTTACAGAAGTCAAGATACAGGAAGAAGATAGAATTTGTGACCTTTGTGATCTGGAAATAAAGACTGAGTCAAACAGCCTATAATTTGACCAGTATTTGTTTATTATAGCATTTCATTTCATTCAACAGTGAAAAAACTGAATATTTGCATTTTTCACATTGCATAAAATCAGAAATCTATGAAACTATACTTTTGATTTGAACACTTATGTTTCTATCTTTCTTTGTTTCCATTGTCTGATTTTGTCCCCTTCTGGTCCCTCTATCCTTCCCACAACTCTTCCATATGGTTCCCTGAGCTCCACATTTGCTTATTTGTCTAAGAAACTTTCAAACCGATTTCCAAAGGGAACATGCCATTTCTCATTTTTACTATTAATAAATAAAACTTTTGCTTTCTTAGTTTTATTGCCAACATTTATTATTGTTGGCCATTTGATAGCACTCATTCAGGCAGATATGCCAAAACATTTTATTGTGACTTTGAATTGCATTTCCCGTGAATTATCACAGGTGAATTTTCATTTTATGTATTTTATCTTTATAAAACTAGTTTTGACCTGTAAAAGTTTTCTATGTATTATGTGAAAGTATGTAGGCGTGAAAACTTTAAAATACCTCTTTGGCATTATCCAGTAATTTGAACACACATGGATATGAGATCTAGATTCTTCTACTGTTATTTCCTACTAGGTATGTGCATTAATGTACCAAAGAAACAGAGGTGTAAGTTTGTGGTTGAACTATGCTTGGGATTCAAGATGGGAATCCTATAAATATGCACCCATCAGTAGGGTAGATGAGTACATTTGATACATACACAAAATTGGAGTGTGGAGTCATGGAATGTATCCATCCCAATAAGGCCACAAGAAGGATAACTTTACACAGAAACACTGATGATCAAAGCTAATAGACATAAGTTATAAGCTGGATACATAAATGTATATAAAGTTCAAAATTATCAAAATTGATCTGTTATGTTAGAAAAATTGTGATCTTTGGAGAAGAAGAGGCAAAAGCAATTCTGATTGGGAAACACTTCTGGGATGTTGGTTAGTATTCTAGTGTCTGTTCTAAGTGGATGACACATAACTTTGTGCCTTTGGGAAACTGTGCTTCATGTTTGTAATTCATGAAAGTTAAAAAAATACACTTTAAATAAGTTAAAAGCTTTGAGAAAACAACAACAACAAAAGAACTGTGGGATTTCCTCCTATACTTTGAATATATATCCTAGCTCTGTGGCTTCTCTGTTACTATGGACAGTTGTTATGTTGATAGCCAGTTTATTTTAATGATAGCTTCTATTTCCTAAGTTGCTGTGAATATTTTATTGCTCAAGAAAAACATTAAGGATATGTGTGTGTACATATGCTCAAAAATATTGGCTAGTATAAAATACGGAAGAGAAGAAAATTTACTTTGTTTTGTTTGAGAGCATAAATGTTGCCATGGTTTAAAAGTATTGAACTGTGGCCTAGAAAAAGTTAGGCACTTAATCAATACTTACTTTTCTCAGTTTTGCTATTATGTTATTGATTCATTCATCTTTAGTCTTATAAAGCAAAATAGTATTTAAGCTTTAAAATATATCCTTTTGCTTTGTTTTTCTACAAATAGAGTGTTCTTATCCTCACATTCTATTAAGCTATAACACTACAGATGTCTACTTACTTATAAACACAAACACTCAGTTTCATCATATATTATTTCACATTGATGCATCTAGAACAAATCTTGCCCTGTTCCAGCTTCGGGGCATTTGATGCTTCTCTCTTTTCTGTTGAGTTATGTCCAAGCATCTGAAAGTGAAGTGGCATTTTATTGCAAATGATTAAATCATTTTCCCTGAAGAGGAGGTACCATATTTCTTTGACGCAGGGGTTTGGCCCTCATAACTTCATTAGTTCTCTTTTATGCTTGGGAGTCTTACCATAGAGGAGCCTTTTCTTCTTCTGCATGGGAGGTCAGGGAAAGGGCAGCATAGCATTTTCCATTAATGAAATAACAGTGGGAGAGCTAGTCTATCCAGGAGCTCAACTCTTATTTTTAGCTCAGCTCAAAAGGCTTAGCTTATTTTAGCTAGCCTTGGGACTTCCCACAGCAGTCGGAGAGATGGATGTTTTAGTTGCAAATATGCTCCAGTTTCCCTAGTAAATTCAGTCATGAGTTTTGGAGAGATGACACTCATCATCAGACCAATAGTGGTATATGACTAAACATAATTTATCTTTTCTTGGTGCTTTGACCACAACAAATTTTATATTACTTTAATAAAGTCTGCACAAAACCAGAATGCTCTTTAACATTTGATTGAACTATTCTTTCCAGCCAGCAGTTTCATTATCTGTGAACTACCAAAATTATTCCTATCACAAATATAACATATCCCTATTACAAAACCAGTACCCCAAACATATGAGGTATTCTTGCCTATGGTGAATGGCTGCCGGGATGGTTTCATGGATGTGGGTGTATTGTCACATTACCTTGGGCTCACCGGTTAACAAGAAGAATATGAAATTAAAGTTCATCTGTTCTCTACAAAACAGAGAACATTATACAAAACATTATAAATGCTTAAGGCTGGCAGTTTGATCCATGAAGTTTTTTCTTCTGGATTCTGTTTATGCTCCCATTAAGCTTTAACAACTTGTTCTTGTCCTTGTGAAAGGATGTTGTTCTACATCTGGTTCTATTGTTCGTTTGAAAGGCCAAGGGCAATGTATGAGAAAGAGCAGAATTTCAGTGGCTTCAGATACAGAATTTTGACAACTCAGATTCCTGCTCATCATTAAGCCCAAATGAACACTTTGAGGCAGAACCTTTACTTCTGGTCTTCATTTGGTAGTGAATGATGCTTATTGATTCAAATTTGTTTACTGATTTTACTCAATAAATTCAGCTGTTCCTGGCTATCAAAATTTTCTGTATTTCAAACATATTTATACTTGAATATTATAGTGTATTGTCTTGTGTTTGGTCCCATAAGCAAGTCTCTGGCAGAAACACAATAGGACAGATAAGATATGGTGAATTCAATCTCCTGTCCTCCTTTCAATGTTAACCAGTACATGGTAGATGCCTATATTAAAAAACCAATTAGTAAAATTGTGTCTGTCTCATATTGGTGCTATATTAACTCCCTTCATGGAATAAAACAAAAAGAACGAATATTTTTTATTGGTGCTATATTAACTCCCTTCATGGAATAAAACAAAAAGAACGAATATTTTTTTATTCCATTGCAGGCATTACAAGATCTGTATACAACAACTGTAAGAGGTACATGTAATTATCATTGCTTAAAATGAGGATAGTGAGGTCCAGTGAGATCAAACACTTACCAAAATAGAAGTTCGGTTTCTGGTAGCTCAGTTTGTTAAGTCTACCATGCTGTCACTAGAGAAATCAAAGCTTTACATCCAGCACTGGATTAATCTTCAAGCCTTGCATTTTCCTAGGGTTGTAGCCCTAATAATGTGTTAAGAAAAAATTTAATTGTGTTTAAATATGGACTTTTAAAATGTATCTTTTAACTTAAAATACTATGTGGAAAGGATTGCTTAGCTTTCAGCAGCAGAATCAATCATCTGCCATGCTCAGCAATATTTCTATAAGCAGAGGAAGTTTGCTGAGCAAAATGTGTCCTGACATAAAGTCATATCTTCGTAGTAATTTTCTTTCTAAAAGTGACAACGGTTCCCTGGGACAAGTGAATATACATTTGAAAACCTTTTAAAATTTAAGATAGAGAGCACTTTAAACTGTTTCACCCTGGCATCACAATAATGGGGCTCTCAGCCCCGTGAACGTTCACGTTTTCCGTCTGAACAATGGACATTGGGTTGCCCTGCCCTTATTGAGCTGTGATCAAGCTGTGCTGTACTTGGACAGGCACTTTTATGTTGGAGAAGAGTCTTTATTACTAAGATAAAAAGCTATTTGCAAAAATTCCAGGGGACAGCATAGGCACTGGGAGCTTACGGGCAAAAAGAAAGAAGACACTGAAGGCTGGCAGAGTCAGGAATGCGAGATGTGATCAGGTTGACTATTATGTGTGGAACTGTTTTCTGAGGTCTAAGCTACACTCACTCCATTGTGTGATCATTGCTACCTTTCCACAGGCATGGGTGTGGGCTGTTATAATTTACCATGTGACATTATTCCACCAGTACTGCCTCCCTGTACAGTTTATGGAACCTGAAGTCTTATACATGGTCCTCCAAAGTGTCAGCCATATTCAGAATTCACAAGTGAGATACGAAGACAGTATGATTCTTTTGGTTACAGATAAGTGCTTGGCAACTTTCTTTTTTGGGGGAGATATTTTTATTTTTATTTATTTAATTACTTTACAGCCTGATCCCATCCTCCTCGCTCCTCTTCCGAGTCCCTCCCTCACTCACCCTCTTCCCCATTCCCACCTCTCCTTCTCAGAGAAGGGGAAGCTCCTGAAAGGTACCACCTCACCCTGGCAACTCAAGTTAAGTAGGACTAAGCACATTCTCTCCCACTGAGGCCAGGCAGGCAGCCCAGCTAGGGGAAAGGGATCCAGTGGCAAACAGAGTCAGAGACAGCGCCTATTCCCATTGTTAGTGGACCCACATGTTGACCATTCTGCACATCTGTTTGGTCTTTCTAGGTACCAGATATATACAAGAAAAGGAAAGCAAATTAGTTTGTATATTAAAACATAGAGAGAGAGAGAGAGAGAGAGAGACAGAGACAGAGACAGAGACAGACAGAGACAGAGAGTTAATAGGTACTTCGGAGCATGATGAGACAGACTGAAAAAAAAATGGTGTTCAAGGGCTTTTTGGTTTATTTACTCTTTTTGTTGACATGTTTGAACATTGTCTACCTGTATTTCTTTTGTATGCCAGCAAATTCCTTTTGTAATCTTTTGATAAGTCTCTCCGTTTTTTTTTTTCACCTAAGAAATTACCCATACTTTATTTTACTTGTAGCCAGAGGAACCTTGATTAAAAGCCCAGGTTGTCATTGAGGCAGAGGCTCAGTGGTTCCAGGATGGCTCTTAATTACTCAGTTCCAGAGAGTGAATCAGCCAGAAAGTTTAGTCTGCAGCTTCAAGGCAGAAACTTTGAGTTCCGTCAGCCAAAGGCATGGCTGAAGCTGAGGTTCAGAGAAAGCCAAACAAACTGGAGTCCAAGGAGAGACTGGCACAGTGCTTCTGGAGTGGGGTGTGTGCATGTGTGGGCGTGCGTGTGTGTGTGTGTGTGTGTGTGTGTGTGTGTGTGTGCTTGTGTGTGTCAGTGTTGCTATGACAACCAGGATCAGTACACATAACTGCTCTTTTCAATGTATGGGGTTACATTATTCAGTGATTCAGGGAATATAACCCTTCAGCCAATCAGTACTAAAATAAACCTCCCTGGTTTGAGTCTTGTCTCTGCTCATCCTGACTGGTACTTCTAAAATGCTTTTTATCTTTGTCAGTTTCATTCAAGGAGAAAGCATTGTGATCATATTTGCTCTTCATAGCCCTCTCTCCTCTCCTCCTCCCACTAAGCTTTCTATCTCCCAAAATACATTTCTTCAAGTTTTAAAGCAATAAGATGATTGCCATTTCAGTTATTAGTTTATTTTTACTCTATTTTAAACATTTACTTTCTGATTTTAATTTTTAATTAAAATATTATATCATTCCCTTCTTTCTCTACTCTCTCCCAAGCTCATGGTCACCTCTTTACTATTGTCAATACACACACACACACACACACATGAATAAACATATAAATACAATCCACTGAATCCTGGAATTGCCTGTTGGAATATGATTCTAGGGGGTGACCACGTGATCCTGGATAACCAATCTGTGGCTCTTAAATGGGGAGGGCATATATAGGAGGTTTGATGGTTTTCAGAAACCCTTGCTGCAAGTAAGCAGCTTCACACAATTGCTAGAAGGACTCACCTTATACAGACGTGAGTTCTGGGTACCACAAGATATGCACAAGCAGCTTTTAGGTTCTCCAGAACTGAACATTGTGCAGGCTTACCAAGTGTCATGAAAAATGTCCGTTCAAAAAGGAAAACAATTCGGGTTGACTCAGGAACATTTTAATAATTTTTACAGGCATAGATCAATTGACTATGGAAACTTTTTTTTTCTCAGAAATATCACAACCCATGTGTTACAATGTAACAAACTTCATAATAAACTTCAGGAGCTTACTATAGTCCCTGGGGGATCTGAGAACACTATTTACCATTTGGGTTTTTTGGTGGTCTAATTTGTCAATAGAAGGAAGAAATACAATGCACAATTTTTAATGATTTTTCTCACATGTTTGCTATCACTTCTCTGCATAGATTAGCTGGGATACTTAATGTAGCAACAATGTATATCTTTAGCAATGCAACTGTGAGTCAGTTTACACTCAATGATATAAAGTAAACTACCAAGAAAGCAAAATCCAAAGCAAAAGCAATCCTTTTTAATTCATTGGTGACATGCTGGCCTTGATCTCACATTTCTTCTGCCTGTACTCCTGCGTGTTAGGGATGCAGATGAATGCTATCACACTTGGTAAAAATCGTTTTATCTTTTTTTTAAATATACAATGCTGATGATAAATGCAGATACTTGGCAGTGCTAGGCAAGTACTCTACCACTGTGCCACATTCCCAGCACAACCTTGTCTTGTAGTATCTTCTGTATTTTATTGTGTGTATCCTCTCATATGATTGATTTCAAGGATGGCTAAATTTAATAACTTGTTAGAACAATTTTTAGCTAACAGACCAACTAGTCCTTCTAGTGTTTAGATAAGTGTTCTGGAGCTAACGCTTCCAAGGCTACACACATATATTTTTCTCTTCTTAAATACAGAGTTTTCTTTCTATCACTTTTGTCCTTTTCCTCAGACTGAATTGATATGAAATGTCTATTACATTTTTGGGAGGAAAACTTTTATTTTTTTCATTCATCAAAATTATTACTAAGTTCTTAGCACATGGAAGGCATTAAGCTAGGTACTAGATTTGAAGCTGTGTGCATGGAGCTGGAGAAAAAAAATGTATCCTACAACTTCCTGAACCCTGTTGTCAAGGCCATGGTGATCCCCTAGACACTAGTCTTTTTTATATTAATTTTATTTTTTATATTAATCACAGGTTATTTACTTTGTATCCCAGTCTTAATCCCCTCCTTCATTCACTCCCAACCCCACCCACCCTACCTCATCTCCTCGCTGCCCCTTTCAAAGTCCACTGCTAGGGAAGGTTCTCCTCCCCTTCCATCTGACCCTAGCTTATCAAGTATCTTCAGGACTGGCTGCCATGTCCTATTCTGTGGCCTAGCAAGGCTATTCTTGTTTGAAAAACTCTCTCCTCTGATAGCCAGGTTCAGTCATTTGTTGTCATTGTATGCCTGTTTCTTGTCAATATCTCTTGGTCTTATTAAACAAATATTTATTGAACACCTACTTTGGGTCAAGCATCTTTCAACTGTATCAGCAGGAAAATGTTCTTATATTCCACCAGCACATTTTATAATCATTGCATACTTTGTGTTCTTAAAATACCATATTATTTTACCTCTTGCTTCTTTAACTTTTATTTTCTGTGTCTGGTAAAGACTTTACACCCTCCAAGACTCCTTTAAGTATTTGTTTCTTTTTTTGGCCCTTAAGAATTCACCCCTTCCTCCTTTCTCCAAATGAGATGAATATGTCCTTTTGTGTGTGTGCATGTGTGTATCTATGTATGTGTGTGTGTGTGTATCTCGGTGTGTGTTCCTATCATATCCTTGATGTTTTCTAGTTTAGAATATGAAGCCCTCCTGGAACAAGATTGTGATTTTACTGTGTATGTGATGTGCTTATTATACATCTCATATATACTTACTTGGCTATAACATGAAAGACAGGGAGAATGTATAATAATCTGTGTTTCCAGCTCAGGCACTTGTAATATAAAAGATTGAAACTCTTTAACGCATTCTTGGTTATGACACCTTCATTTTAGGGCTGTTTCAGAAGAGTGCTTCTCATTTTGAATTCAGATAGCATCTAAAAAGCGTATAGATTTTGGCAAAATTCACCAACCTTTATTATAATTCTGCATGGAATCATTGGAGATTTGCATTTGTTGACCTTGAAACTAAAGAATATGCATCCAGTGAGACAGAGGCAAGAGAAAAATCTTCAAATCTCTATGGGATGCAGTCTTTAGCAGCAATCATTTTCCCTTTCTGTCCTAGACCAGATCCCTTTCTATTCTTACTCAGAATGCACAGGGCAGTGGGTGATTCATGTCTGCAGTCCCAGCACCTACCGTGTCATGAGTGCTTTGTAACTGTCTAATGAGTAAGTAGAACATTAGTAAACCAACAGTTAGTGGATATTTATTAAAAGGAGCAACTCATAAGCAATATATCTGAATCACCATAATTTTATTACCTATGCACCACCAAAGGCATTAACATGGCTGCTTCAAACTATAATCAATTGTTTAAGCAAATTTCAGGTGCCAAAGTAAATAAGCTTCTGAGGAGAAAATATGCTTAGTGTATAAAATGAAAAGGTTGTATTAAAAAAAAAAAAAAAAAGAAACCTGACCAAGCTGAAGAGTCATAATTTTCTTGGACTCCATCTTTTACTATAAAAACAAAAAGTTTATTGTCCATTCAAATGCTTTTTTAATAGCTTGGTTTGGTGTCAGATGGAAAGTCTACTCTAAAAAAAATGCAGTTTTCACTAAATCAGTGTGTGCTAGAAAGATTTACTGAGCCTCCATGAATTAGTAGGCTGGGAACAGGGACAAGTTGCTTGCTGCACAAACATGAAGATCTAAGTTCATAGCCTCAGCAAAGACATGAAAAAGCTGGGACTGGCCACGTGTACTTGTAAACCCATTGCTATGTGGGGCAGACACTGGGAGATTCTGGGAGATTCTGGAGCTTGCTGGACATTGGTCTACCTTCAGGTTCAGTGAGATTATTTTTCTCGTCCTTTAGGATTTGCATATCCCAATTGTTTATGTTGTGAGAGATATTGGAATGGCTTTCATTCTCAGAATGTAGGTAATTCCAGAAACATGGTAGGTACCTGATTAGAATGTATTAAATGAGTGAATAAATGAATAAGTGAATGCAGAAAGAAAAAACACCAAATCTGTCATCCGGAGCTGAGGCTATAGTTCAGTGGTAGAGAAATTTGCTGAGCATGGGTGAGCTCTGGGTTCAACAGATAGCATCAAAAGCTCTCTGCTCCTAACTTATTGATGGTCAGAATTTGAAAGGAAGTGCAAGATTAGGGAACAATGTGGAATGAATTATTTTTGCTTGAGTGGAAAGTGTAGGAAGACTTGATTTTTAGACTGAAATATTTTAAATGTGTTGACTTTTCCAAGAAAGGTGGCCATTTCATGCAGAATAAATTAGGACCTAATGTGAGAGAGAAGATGATAAAATATGGAATTCCCTGAGCTTGGCTGGCTAACAGTTGGGGAAAAATACGGAAGGGAGTGGAGCTGTCGAAAAAAGCCAGGAGGGGACCAGGTGTGAAAGACATGTCAGTTCCATGCATAAATTCATTTAAAGATGCCTGTGGATGAAATAGTTACTCAAAAAAATGTCTGAATGCTTATTATAAAATTAAACATGCTTACACCATGACCTACACCCTATTATTTGCTGAGAAACAAAAACATTTACATTCCCACCAAACTCTACATGTGAATGTTTGTAACAGCTGTATTGTCAATCTACCCAGACCATTATATGTAACCAAATAGTCTTCCGGGGATGAATAGATAAAGGTGGTATATCTACAGCCTGGAAAACTCTTCAGAAAAAAAAAGATAATGAAAAATTTCCAGATAGCAAATAGAAATAGTGAATAGTTTTTTCAGCAGAGTGAAAAAAGTCAGCTTCAAAAAGTTACACATTGGATGCATATGATATTCTAAGAGAAACAAACAAACAAACACACATTAGTTACAGAAAACATAACAGGTTGCTAGAGATTAGTAGTGGGTAAAAGCTTGATTCTAAGGGCAAAGCTAAAGGAATTCTGAAGTGACAAAACAATTTGTGGTATTGATTGTATTGCTGATTCTATGAACCTATATGATATTTTCAAATGCATAATACTGTATTTGTAAGAAAGTTATTTGATTCTGTGACATAGTGAAAGCTAAAATTAAAATGTGCTTTTGATGAGCTGCAGATTTCTAAAGGGAGCTCTTTTTAAACCTTGAAATTACATAAAGTCACTTTTGTTTTTTTAACACAGAGCATCATGGACATTAATTCCAGTAGGAACAAATTTCTTGTTGCCAGAGATCATATTCTGTTTATTCTTCAAGACTTTTCATTAGGTCATTCATATTTTCCCTCTAAAATGATGCATGTTGTACTATGTACTTTTAATTGACACAATTTATTTTAGCTACATCACTGAAAATCTTTATGGAGGTACAAATATGTTCTCTTTTGGTAGAAAATGTTAGACTTGGGATTTGCCATATCATATGCTATAATTGGATGGAGATCCACAGGGAAACGGCTTGGGGATGTGGTTGGAACTTTCCGCCAACGTGCCTGTTGCAGTTGGCTGGAATATGAAGACCATTGCAATTTCTTAACTGTGTAGCCTCCTGTGAATCCTGGATTTTAAGTCCAGGAATTACACTTGCTACTAAGCCTTAGCGTAACTCTGTCTACCCTGTGTAGTTCTTAATTTTGAAACTGTGGGGAAACAAAGAAGTGAGACATGTTGAACTCTTATAGGTGGAGATACCAAACCCCAACGGGGTCAATTCTCTTAATATGTGATTAATATTAAGGTCAAATGAAACCCAGCCACGAGGATACCTGACTGTGCTCTCTGATTTGGACTCTGTGGGCTGACATCTTCGTTTGCTTGTTAGGTTTGTTTGTTTGTCTTGAGGAGTTATCCCAAGACAACTGGGTTTGATCCTTTTGGGTTTATAAAATGTCCTAACATTTTATAGGAAGTAGACCATTTGTTAACCTCATGTTTTACAGAAAAATAAAAGTCAATATGTGTTTTCATCTTACCTATTGACATTCATAGGCCTGTACGTCTTCACGTAAAGATCTATGCATAAGGGAGAAAAGGAACAATGGGAAGGGGCTTGCATGGCCTTTAGTAATCATGGTTGTGGGAACATAGAAAAAGCTTCATTTTTTGGTGCAGTGGGTCTGCGCTTTCACTTTCATTCCCTTCTGGTATGGAGGTGGGATCACTCACATTCTCTAGCCAGTTTTTGTCATAAGGCTATGGAATTTCCAGATTTCTTTCTTGAGCTCTTAACGTTGGAGCTTGAACGCAGTTTTGAATTTTGAAGGAGCACCTGGAATCTGCATCTTGACCTGAGTACACAATTGCCCTAGGCTACTATAGGATTGACAGTCAGTCTTCCTCATAAGACTTTTTCCTGGAAAAGGAAGGATTGCCAGATGCCTGACACATGGGCTTCCATTTCCCAATCTTGAGCTCATGAAGACAGCTTCCTCTGTGCATATCACAGTCCTTGTCTATACAAACAGTAATTTCACAGCACTGTAGCTGGACATTCTAGTTACTGATACACAGTTGTTAACATATGGTTGATGTCAAAATATTCTTTGTTAAATGAGGGTTGAATAATGTGGGTTGGTATCTGTGTTGGAACTGACATCCTTCTCTCTCTTCTCTCTTGAAGTTTACATCATGATTTTTTCCAGATTCTCCCTTCCATACCTTCTTGGAACTATGGCCTCATCTAAGTGTCTGCTCTCATTTATCAAAACCCATACCCAGCATTTCATCCCTTTGGACAAAATTCTTTGAAGGTGGATGTGAAGAAAGCAGGATCTGATCACCTACCTTTTTATACATGAGTGTGTGTGTGTGTGTGTGTGTGTGTGTGTGTGAGAGAGAGAGAGAGAGAGAGAGAGAGAGAGAGAGAGAGAGAAGTGCATAAATATGGAAGTGCAAATGCCAAGGATTATGTGTACAGATCAAAGGAAAACCTGTGGTAGTTTTATCCTTCTACCATGGACTCTAGGTATGAAACTCAGATGGCCAAGCCTTCAGGGGAAGAACTTTTAGCTGCTGAGCCATCTCACTGGCCATAAGTCCTCTTTTGTAATCTATGCTCATTCTATCATTTCTTTTCCTCCAGAGAATCCCCACAAACACAGGCACTATATTAAATATGTGCTGTTCTGCTTCTCTGTCTTCCTGACAACATCTGAATCCCCATAGCTCCCAGAGCTGAATATTCATTTTCTCCTTTAAAGATATCTGAGCCAAGTGCAATTTTACTGCAATTGTTATTTTATTAGTTCTGGTCTTTGTCGATGAGAATTAGTATCGGAGACCTTGTCTTCTAGGATTTCTTTCAAATAAAAAGGTTTCTCTTAATTAAAAGAGTCAAAGAGAAGAAAAAGGGGAGAGGGAGAGGGGAAGTAGGGGAGAGATGAAGTAGGAGGTAGAGAATTCATGCTTGTTTCTTTGTTCTTGAGAAACAAAGGCATTTCCTAAACCTCCACCCCAATCTCTCCTAGACTTTCTTATTATTTTTCAGGATTTTTTTCTTTCATAGTTATGATGCCTTAGTTACACAAATGTTTATGAGTCAAAGCTATCTTAAAATGAGAACTGCACAAAAGCCCCTTCTATCCCATCTTATTTGCTTTTATTACCAAGGAATTGCTTAATAAAGTTTTGCCATAACAGTCATTCTTAAGATGACATGGGAGGAAAAAAAAGAGTGTAAGAAGCCCATTTTCAATGCCTCAACTCAAAAATTATATTTTACCTCAGCAAGTAGTTGAGTAAGTAGCTGTTAGCCTATTACATTGTTGTTCACAAATATTGCTCGAAACTTTAAAAAATGATGGGATTCTTCTTAATTACTTTCTTTAGAGATGCTATATCCTTTTTCTGAGCAGAATATCAAATATAGAAAAACATATTGAAGGTGAAAGATGCTAAAGATTGTAGCCATGTCTGTCTCCACAGAGACTAATAGCAGCCTCATGCTTCAAATTTGAAATTCCTATACATGCTTGCTCATGTGAATATCTGTTTCTCTGTCATGTATTATCTATATCTATCTATCTATCTATCTATCTATCTATCTATCTATCTATCTATC